>NC_090748.1:107807176-107834676 GCF_036898095.1 Palaemon carinicauda
CAGATAGACCTATAGGCTCCCCAAACCCCCCCCCCACCTTAGTTCACAAGAATTGTTAAGGTTGTAGACACTAATGACACTAACGAGACTGAGTGCTACTCGAACCCCGACTGGCAAACGCCAGACAGATATGTTATCAATCAGGTCACAACAAATTATTTTTTTTTTTCGGGTAAAAAAGTAGGTTGTTAGTATGCTTATGAATATTATTATATATTATTAGAAGGTCTTGGTGGCCTGATGGTAAAGTCCTTGCCTGGTGATTGTCAGACTGGGGTTCGAGTCCCGCTCAAACTCGTTAGTTCCTTTGGTCGCTGCCTTCTCACCGTCCTTGTGAGCTAAGGATGGGGGTCTTGGGGAATGCGAAGAGCATGCCCAAACCATCTCCATCTACCCCTCGCCATGATCTCATCCACATATGGTACTCGAGTAATCTCTCTTATAGTTTCCTCTCTAATCCTGTCCTGCCATTCAACTCCCAATATCCTTCTGAGGGCTTCAATTTTGGTGTCACTTCTGCACGTTTAAAAAACCGGGTAGGCCTATATTTATGATAATGATAAAAAATTTCCATCGGTCTTTCATTTATTTCTTTTAAGATCTACCAAGATATCTCCCCGTTAATATTTAGCCTACTTTTGTATTACATAAAATAATTTCCATACAAACTTTTAAGGATAAAATTTCTTTCTGGGTTTAGTCTATATTTAGTCTCCCACTGATATACATAATCCAACGAATACAGTCAAAGATAAGAATCTTCATTACTTCTCTCTCTCTCTCTCTCTCTCTCTCTCTCTCTCTCTCTCTCTCTCTCTCTCTCTCTCTCTCTCTCTCTCTCTCTCTACTTCTCATGGTACAAAATAAAAAGCTTCAAAATCTCTCTCTCTCTCTCTCTCTCTCTCTCTCTCTCTCTCTCTCTCTCTCTCTCTCTCTCTACTTCTCATGGTACAAAATAAAAAGCTTCAAAATCTCTCTCTCTCTCTCTCTCTCTCTCTCTCTCTCTCTCTCTCTCTCTCTCTCTCTCTCTCTCTCTCTCTCTCTCTGTCTTATACAGTACAAAATAAAAAGCTTCATTAACTTTTCCTCCTACTCATGGTAAAATTTAAAAAATTATAAGCTTCAATCTCTCTCTCTCTCTCTCTCTCTCTCTCTCTCTCTCTCTCTCTCTCCTCTCTCTCTCTCTCTCTCTCTCTCTCTCCTCATGGTACAAAATAAAAAGCTTCAAAATCTCTCTCTCTCTCTCTCTCTCTCTCTCTCTCTCTCTCTCTCTCTCTCTCTCTCTCTCAGTGCATAATTCCTCTTCTCTTTTATACTTCGTAGTTGTTTTCGCGGATTACCTCAACCAAGCCCTTTTGCATTTCCCTATTTCAAGGGCTTCACAGTAGACCTAAGAATCCTTCCATGTGCGTCTGATCCTATCACACCCCAGGACCTCCTTCTCACCCCTAAACCCGTCCCCCCGCTCCCCGGTAACATTTCTAACTCGTTTTGGTCAAAGATTTTGCGAAATAGAGCATAGTATTGATTATACATCGTTTGCATTCATATTGCTTCGATGGTATTTCTTTCTGATGTTGAAGTCTATACTGTTGTCTGAATTTATGAAGAAATGTGTATTTCTATCTATCTATCTATCTATCCACCTATCTATATGTAGATATAAATAAAATAGCCCATAATGTATGAAAAATGGAATTTATTTAGCTTTCAAAGGGACCATCTCCCTTTCTCTTCAGAAAGCAAATGGTTACGTAACTATCTTTTTTTTTGAAGAGGAAGGGAGATGGTCCCTTCGAAAGCTAAATAAATTTCATTTTTCATACATTGTGGGTTATTTTACTTGTTATAAACACGCGGAAAATATTGTATTTTAATATATATATATATATATATATATATATATATATATATATATATATATATATATATATATATATATATATATATATATATATATATATATATATATATATATATATATATATATATATATATATATACAGTAGTCCCTTCTGTATACACCTTTCCTTCCTAGAACCAGTGGTGATACAAGGTGTTACATTGTTACATGCAGATTTTCTGTTTAATGGAGTTGCTATGCCAAATTCGCTGCTCTAAGAAGACTACGATTCTCAGAAGTCAAATACCTACCAGAAGCTAAAGCTCAAATAAAGTTAACATACAAGTACAACGGCTTTTAAAGAATGACGTCTATATAGCTCTGTCCTTATTTTGGATGCAGATTTTGGCATCTTCCTATTTTTTAATCTATGCCCTTTGTAATGCGAATATTTCTTCTGTTCCTATGTTTTTCACCAATTTAAATCCAATCTCTTCTTCCTTCTCCGCAGGTTTTGCGGCCGTGGTAATAGTCGCAGCAGCTTGGATATGGCAGGTTTGTTTTTCGACTTCGCAGGGAATTGTTTACAAGCCAGAGAGCATCTATGATTTCATCATCGTGGGAGGTGGAACAGCAGGCAGCGTCTTGGCTTCCAGACTGAGCGAAGTAGAACATTTCAAAGTTCTTCTTGTGGAAGCTGGAGGGGAAGAGCCATGGCTCACTCAACTGCCTATGTCAGCAGTTTTCCTGCTGAGGTCAAAGCACGACTGGAGATACCTTACGGCACCTCAGAAAAAATCAATGGTAGCCATGGAAGGAAGGGTAAGCATGAATGGTAGGCCTTCTAGCTATTGTACTATGGCATTATGATGATGGTAAATACTTGGTAGGCCTACTAGCTATTGTACTATGACATTATGATGATAGTAAATGCTTGGTAGGCTTACTAGCTATAGTACCATGACTTTATGATGATGGTAAAGGCTTAGTATGCCAGCTAGCTATTGTACCATGACTTTATGATGATGGTAAAGGCTTAGTATGCCAGCTAGCTATTGTACTATGACTTTATGATGATGGTAAATACTTGGTGGGCTTACTAGCTATTGTACTATTACTTCATGATGATAATAGATGCTTGTTAGGCCTACAAACTATTGTACTATGACTTTATGATGATGATAAATTCTAAGTACTGTCTCAAGGATGCAAATTGTGAACTTTTACACTTACACAAAATTTTCATTTGTAGCCTGTCGACCCCAAGCTAGAATCTTATTACTTGATTACTTAAAACTATTTCAGCAATCTTCTTGGTCTAGAGGACGCATGCTGGGCGGAAGTGGCTCGGTTAACTTCAACATCCACACGTACGGATCGCCGCAGGATTTCGACTCCTGGGAGAACGAACACGGAGCTGTAGGATGGGGTTTCGCCGAGATGAAGAAATACGCCAATAAAGCAGAATGCTGGCGTTTACGGCCGAAGTTGTTTAAGGTATTCGTTATGTCTTCTTCTTCTTCCTCCTCCAGGTTCCGGGTTCCTTGTTGCTCTCTCCACAACTCTGTGATTGTGGGCACACTACTAGAAGAAGCGTAGTAGGTGCAAAGCGCTGTAATCTGCAGAAAATTCATTATCATCAGTTACCTGCAACACAGAGAGCACAGCTTACATACTTTTACTTCTAACTTCAAGGGCCTGTCTAATATACTGGGCAACATCTGTAGAGGGTGTTTATTTTCTTCTTCTTCTTTTTCTTCTTCTTCTTCTTCTTTCCAACTGTTATTCCTACATTAAGGGGTCGGTTGCCTGATGCGCTCTCTCCAATGCCTTCATATTTATCTGGTTATTTTCAATCAACCACAGCTTTAGTATAACAGATAGATAGAAGAAGTTTATGCTACTTCATCTCTCTCTCTCTCTCTCTCTCTCTCTCTCTCTCTCTCTCTCTCTCTCTCTCTCTCTCTCTCTCTCTCTCTCTCTATAGGATTCAAAAGATTATTAACAATTTTTGTTACATTGGAACATTGAAATAAAAGATATTTGAATAGGCCTATATCCAATTCTATACCAATGCCATAATGATTCATGAAATCTGTCAATTTTAAACCACTACAATATAAATTGAATCTATTTAAACTAATTCTGAATCTACATGTTGTTACTGTTCTTGAAATATCTTATTTTCATTGTTTATTCTTCTCTTGTAGTTTATTTGTCTACTTGTTTCCTTTCCTCACTGGGCTATTATTTCCTCTTGGAGCCCTTGGGCTTCTAGCATCTTGCTTTTCCAACTAGGGTTATAGCCTAGCTTGTAATAATAATAATAATAATAATAATAATAATAATAATAATAATAATAATAATAATAATAATAATAATAATAATAATAATAATAATAGAGTTTTTTAATTTTTTATTTTATCTAATTATTAATTTTTGTACATCATATTGAATAACACCAAAATCCACTAATCCACTTATCTATTTTAAGATTTTATCTTGAAATAATTTGAATTCAGACAAACTTTCCATAAAAATAAACATTATTTTGAGAAATAAAGGAAATTGAGAAATACTTTTCATTATGAAAATATAGTATTGAAAATAAAGTCATTTCAGAAATACGTTCTAAGGGAAAAATCTTGTAATAATCAAAAACTTTAAAGCCAATGTTGTCATAATTCCCAAACAAAACATGAAAGCCAATATTCCCATAATTCCCGATAATAACCCAACAAAACAACTAAAATATGAAACCCAATGTTCTAATATATCTAAAAGAAATAACTCTAAAATCTCATTCCTTCAGGAGCAATGTAATTCTGATCCTAGCAAGAAGAAGAATCAACCGAAGGAGTGCAGAAACGCCACCTCGCAGGGCGAACGTGACCACGTAAGGCAACGGCAAGACGCCGTGCAGTGCTACGATCCGGCGTTGAGGTACGTCACGGCGGATTCGGAACTGGCGCAGACGTTCGTTGCTGCTGGGAAGGAATTGGGTGAGTGGGAAATTGGAATGGTTACTGCTATCTAGGTTTCGTGTGTCACTGGTTGCTATAGTCCATTTCTTTTAGCGATGCATATTTGCACCGACTCACGGCGGTGCCCCTTTAGCTCGGAAAAGTTTCCGGATCGCTGATTGGTTAGAATTATCTTGTCCAACCAATCAACGATCCGGAAACTTTACCGACTAAAAGGGCACGAATATGCATCGCTAAAAGAAATGGACTATAGTTGTGGTTTTAAGTTAGGTCTTTCGTTTTTAAGGGTGGGGGTTTACCAGTACTTTGAGTCATAAGCCTTTTTAAAGGGAAGATTTGAGTCATAAGCCACTTTTTAAGGGAGGATATTTATCAGTTCTTTGAGTAATAAGCCTTTTTTAAGGAAAGAGATTTACCAGCCCCCTGAGTCATAAGCCACTTTTTAAGGGACGAGATTTACCAGCCCCCTGAGTCATAAGCCACTTTTTAAGGGAAGAGATTTACCACCCCCCCCTGAGTCATAAGCCACTTTTTAAGGGAAGAGATTTACCAGCCCCCTGAGTCATAAGCCACTTTTTAAGGGAAGAGATTTACCCCCCCCCCCCTGAGTCATAAGCCACTTTTTAAGGGAAGAGATTTACCACCCCCCCCCTGAGTCATAAGCCACTTTTTAAGGGAAGAGATTTACCACCCCCCCCCCCCGAGTCATAAGCCACTTTTTAAGGGAAGAGATTTACCACCCACCTGAGTCATAAGCCTTTTTTTTAAGTGAGGAGATTTGCCAGTCTTTTAGTCATAAGCCTTTTTTATGGGAGAAGATTTACCAACCCTTTGAGGCCTAAGCCTTTTTACTAGCCTTCTGAGTCATAAGCCTTTTTACTAGCCTTCTGAGTCATAAGCCTTTTTTAAGGGAAGAGATTTACCAGACCTTTGAATCACAAGCCTTATTACCAGCCTTCTGAGTCACAAACCTCTTTTTAAGGGAGGAGATTTACCAGCCCTTTGAGTCATAAGCCTTTTTTAAGGGAGGAGATTTACCAGCCCTTTGAGTCATAAGCCTTTTTTAAGGGAGGAGATTTACCAGCCCTTTGAGCCATAAGCCTTTTTTTTTGAAGAAGGAGATTTACCATTATTTTGAGTCACAAGGCTATTTTTAAGGGAGGAGAGTTACCAGCTCGTTGAGTCATAAGTCTTTTCACCAGCCTTTTGAGTCATAAGCATTTTTACCAGTCCCCTCAGTAACAAGCCTCTTTTAAGGGAAGAGATTTATCAAAAGCTTTTTTTCAAGGGAGGAGATTTACCACCCCTTTGAGTGCCTAATAGATATTTAAATTTCATCTATTAGACCTTTTTTCTTTAAACATTTAAATCTTAAATACAGACAAATTTTCAGAATTATATAAAATGGTTCTGACCTAAGTATAACTTCCTTTGACTTTTAAAAAATCTACATTAACAAAATATATGTTGTATATTTGTACTACACTCACTGCACACTAAGTTTGGGTGTGTATGAGCAGATATAGTATTAACTAAGATCTCTCTCTCTCTCTCTCTCTCTCTCTCTCTCTCTCTCTCTCTCAGTCAGCTGCTCTGTAAAAGTAGAACTGGACTCATTAGGCTGATAAATCTCCTACTTTTAATAACTCTCTCTCTCTCTCTCTCTCTCTCTCTCTCTCTCTCTCTCTCTCTCTCTCTCTCTCTCTCTCAGCTGGTCTGTAAGAGTAGAACTTGACCCATTAGGCTGATAAATCTCCTACTTTTAATAGCTCTCTCTCTCTCTCTCTCTCTCTCTCTCTCTCTCTCTCTCCCTCTCTCTCTCCTCTCTCTCTCTCTCTCTCTCAGCTGCTCTATAAGGGTAGAACGAGACTCATTAGTCTGTTAAATCTCCTACTCTCTCTCTCTCTCTCTCTCTCTCTCTCTCTCTCTCTCTCTCTCTCTCTCTCTCTCTCTCTCTCTCTCTCTCTCTCCATTTGGTCCTCAAAAACCTGATAAATCCCATTAATAACTTATTACCGACTTCTTCTTCTTAGACCTACCCACTGGAAACCTCAATGATGACATTGACTATGGATTTATGGCAGCTCAATCCACTGTCCACCGAGGTGTCCGCTGGAGTTCCGCTAGGGGGTACCTTAGGCCTGCCCTTGGTAGGCCCAATCTCCACGTCCTTATCAATACACAAGTCACAAAGGTAATTAACCTTTAATTATGTTCTATTTGTCAATAATTATTAAAGTTTGGATTTAGAAGGGAGTATAGGCCTAGTTTATGGTTTCTTTAGTGGTTTATCAAATTTTATTATCTTAGACGGGGATTTATGCTTATTAAAAAACATTGGAAGGCTGAAATGGTCTTAAATCGAATATCAAATCAAACTTATATTATTAAAATTTATAAAAATTGAATAAAACTAGAATTACTGTATCCCCCATACAGTAATTCTAGTTTTATTCAATTTTTATAAATTTTATCAAATTTTATTATATTTGATGGCGATTTATGCTTATCAAAAACATTTTTAAAGCTGAAATGGTCTTAAATCGAATACTAAATCAACATTATATTCTTAAAAGTCATAAAAATTGAATAAAACTAGAATTACTGTGTAAAAACCTCTGTCTAGACTGACAAACTCTAGACCAAGGCACGAGAACAGAGAGATTCTTCCACCATCTTAGCTTTAAATAAGTTATTAATTAACGATATTCCCCTTCCTTTCAGGTCATTTGGGATGGCTCTCGTGCAGTTGGTGTCCATTACGTGCAGTGGGACAAACCCCAGTTAAATGGGACAGTGTACGCACGAGGTGAAGTGATACTGTCTTCTGGAACTACAAACACTCCACTTATTTTGATGCATTCTGGAGTTGGCCATCCAGATGTGCTCTCGACATTCAAGGTATGTTTAGGACGTTTCATACGTATATATTATCAAGATAACTCAAGAGTAAGTCTATTTATTATTTACGTTTGTATGAAGGGTTGTCTGTATACAGAAATTAAGCATTTTCACAGAAAATGTTTGAGTGTTTGAGCCATTAGGCTTATAGTATCATGATTTTCCAGCTATGGTTGTAGTTTAGCTAATAATAATAATAATAATAATAATAATAATAATAATAATAATAATAATAATAATAATAATAATTAATAATAATAATAATACCTCTTGCAGATCAATCCGGTATCTCTCCTTAGAGGTGTTGGAGCTAATCTCCAGGACCAGCTTAATGTTCCTATGTACGTGGAAATCAAGAAGCCTATCTCTATGAATTTAGACAAACTTCGGACTATAAGCAACCTATGGAATTACTTCATAAAAGGAAAAGGTTTGAGAATAAGTGAAAATGGTTACAGTTGTTCAAAAAATACATAATTATTTCCTATAGTCAGTTACTTTGTCAGAAAAATACATAATACTCTCCACTTGTTCAGAAAAGAATTAATCATTTCGTATAGCCACTTACTTGGTTAGAAAATGCATAGAAATTTAGTATAGTTAGTTATTTTGGTTAGAAAATACATAATAATTTAGTATAGTTAGTTATTTTGTGTATCTGAAATACAATCATCATGATATTATCTATCTTTGAGATATTTTGTCTGGCAATTGTGTAAAATTTTCCACATATATTTAGTTCTTTAAAACATCAAAATTAAGATTAATATACATATTACGAAACAACATTTGAACTAAGAACCTTTTATTTGTACATATTAATTTCTCTACATAGTTTTAGTTCTTAAAAACATTAAAATTAAGATTAATACACACATTACGAAACAGTATTTGAACTAGGAAAATTCTATTTCTACCAAGCACAGTAAGACTCATCTTCACCACGTTTTTTTCTAACTCTTCTGGTCAGGAGACTTTAGCCGATCAGCCATCGACGGAGTTGCCATCATGCCGATTAATAGACCTAAGTCAGAGGTGGGCATCGTCTTATTCAACCTGAATACCATTGAAAGGGATTTATACTCAGGCATCGTTAATATGAAGTTGGATGTGAGTATCTCCAAGTTGAGTATGGGTCTAGCTTGTCTTGAGTTGGCTGTTTGGCAGATATTTAAAAGGACAATGATTGGTCTTCTGTATATATATATATATATATATATATATATATATATATATATATATATATATATATATATATATATATATATATATATATATATATATACATATAGTTTATATATATATATATATATATATATATATATATATATATATATATAATATATATATATATATATATATATATTTATATATATGGTTTTTATATATATATATATATAATATATATATATATATATATATATATATATATATATATATATATATATATATATATATATATATATATATACTGTATATATAAATAAATAAATATATATATATATATATATATATATATATATATATATATATATATATATATATATATATATATATATATATATATATATATATATATATATATATATATATATGCAGTAAGCCCCTTCATTGCACAAACAGTTTTAAGCTCACCTATCAAATAAAAATGTGGATTATGTGAAATAGAATTGACTTACTTAAGTATAGTATTATGATTAAAATGTATCACTAAATTCTTAAAATAAACAAACTCATAATTAATGACCTGCAGTACTTCGACGCCGCATTCCCCCAAATGAGCAACCACAGTTCGGAGGGCTTCGCCTTCATGGCGTCCTGCCTTCACCCGAAGAGCCGGGGTATAGTCCGGATGGTTTCCAGGGATCCTCTACATCCTCCGGGAATTGATCCTAACTACCTCGATCATCCGTATGATATACAGTGCATGAAATATGGTGAGTGGTTCATTCGGTTTACTTAGGAAATTAAATGGCGTAATGTGTATTCAGGGGATGGAAGTCACTTGGATATTCATCATCATCTCCTATGTCTATTGGCGCGAAGGGCTTCGGTTTGATTTTGCCAGTCGTCTCTATCTTGAGGTTTTAATTCAATACTTCTTCATTCATCATCTCCTACTTCGCACTTCATAGTCCTCATCCAAGTAGGCCTGGGTCTTCCAAATTGTCTAGTGCCTTGTGGATCCCAGCTGAACGTTTGGTGAACTAATCTCTCTTTTTTCTGACTTGGATGTTATATGTATAAAATACTGTCTGGATCTAATTGTTTTATAGATAAGTTAATCAACCTCAAGAAGATGGGATTTAAATCCATTGATAATTAACTACTTTCTAAAGGGAGGAAGTTTTTAAGATAAGCTAATTAACCTCACTTCTAGAAGATCTGATTTGACTCCATTGATAATTATCGATTTTCTAAAGTAGTGAAGAGTAAGATATGCTAACCATGCTTGAAATATGCTAATTAACCTCACTTCTAGAAGATATAATGTTTGAAATGTGCTAATTAACCTCACTTCTAGAAGATATAATGTTTGAAATATGCTAATTAACCACATTTCTAGAAGATATGATGATTGAAATATGCTAATTAACCACACTTCTAGAAAATATGATATGTCTCCTGATAATTATCTAGGCACATACCTTCTAAATTAAAGAATATTTGTCTTGTTCCCAGCATTCAAGTTAAACAATTATTATCCTCACTTCTAGAAGATGTGAAGTGACTCCCGAATAATCACCTAGGCCTACTTTCTAATAAAGAAAATTTGTCTTGTTCCCAACATTTAAAATAGCCAATAATTATCCTACTTTTAGAAGATATGAAGTGATTCCCTAATAATCACCTAGGCCTACTTTCTAAATAAAGAAAATTTGTCTTGTTCCTAACATTTAAAATAGCCAATAATTATCCCCACTTTTAGAAGATGTGAAGTGACTCCCTAATAATCACCTAGGCCTACTTTCTAATAAAGAACATTTGTATTATCCCCCAGCATTCAAACTAGCCATTCGGCTATCAAGGACAAAGGCTTTTCAGAAAATCGGAGCTACTTTACATCTTCCAAGATACTCGGAATGTATGAAGACAAATGCCGAAACTGCTGATGACCATAAGTCACTTTATAACGAGTACGTGTCCTGTGTCATACGGCTATCGGCTGTGACTAGCCACAATCCAGTTGGGACGGCTAAAATAGGCCCACCTGGAGATCCGATGTCTGTGGTGGATCCTGAGTTAAGGTAGGCCTACTGATTTATGATACATAGCGGTTTTTTTAGTTGATAGTTGCCGATTCTTACTAAATCTATGTATAGGCTATGTAATAGCTGGACCTTCAGGTATTCAAACTTACTGTAGGCCTATATGTTTTAATGTTGAACAGGTTGACATAAGTCTCTATCTTAACGTTGTTACTGACCATAAGATATTTTATATCATTAATCATTATTTCTTCACATATATTTTATCTATTTCCTTATTTTCTTTCCTCACTGGGCTATTTTTTCCTGTTGGAGCCCTTGGGATTATAACATCTTGCTTTTCCAAAATAATAATAATAATAATAATAATAATAAACAGATTTTATCTTCACACTGTACTATTTTCCCAGTTGGAGCCCTTGGGCCTATAGCATCCTGCTTTTCCAACTAAGGTTGTAGCTTAGCTAATAATAATAATAATAATAATAATAATAATAATAATAATAATAATAATAATAATAATAATAATAATAATAATAAACAGATTTTATCTCCACACTGGACTATTTTCCCAGTTGGAGCCCTTGGGCCTATAGCATCCTGCTTTTCCAACTAAAGTTGTAGCTTGGCTAATAATAATAATAATAATAATAATAATAATAATAATAATAATAATAATAAATTTGCTGGCTCCTTCCAGGGTTTACGGAACATCCAGACTCCGAGTAGCCGATGCGTCAGCCATGCCTTCGTCCATCTCCGGTTCTCCAAATTCCGCTGTTATAGTCTTGGCCGAGAAAGCAGCCGACTTAATTAAGGTATATTAAGCGGGGTTCACACGATCGAACGGTTCGTCGAACCAGGTTTGACGGATATGCTTGTCAAACGGTTCGAGGAGGTGGAGTCAGCCATAAGGTTTGTGGACAGTGAAGCCCCGCCCATAAAAGTCAGGCGAGAACAGACTTTCTTCGAACCGTTCGAACGTAATTTCAAACACTTGTCTGTCGAACTGCGTTCGACGAACCGTTCGACGGTGTAAACCCGACTTTATATGGTCCAAATAATAATGTAAATGAAAAAAAGGTGTTGAATGTTTGCAAATAATATTTGTCTAAACTCGAGTTCATAATATTTACCTATTTAACAGTGTTTAGCGTAGTTTTTCTAACATTTATATTCTAATATAGCCAATCTAAGGATTATATATGATATACAAATCGATGCTGACATATATATGTCTAAACGTAATTTCTTAAAACTCATAGTTATATTCCAACCAATTTTCATAATATTTATATATTTAGCATAGTGTTTAGCGTAGTTTTTCAAATATTTATTTCTAAAATAGCTAATTTAAGGATTATATTGAATACACAAATAGATGTTTACATACATTTGTCTAAAAGTTAGTTCTTAGAACTAATAGAGTTAGATTTTGATCAATGGTTAAACCTGTTTTCATAATATTTACTTATTTACATGGGGTTTAGCGTAGTTTTTCAAATATATATTTCCTAAAATAGCTAATCTAAGGACTATATTGGATATGCAAATCGATGTTTACATACATTTGTCCAAACGTATGTTCGTAGAAGTTCAAAGAAATGTAGTTGGATTAAATAATCGAGTTAAAACTTACACCTCAGTTTTCACAATACCTATATAGTGTTTAGAGTAGTTTTTCAAATATATATTTTCTGAAATACCTAATATAAGGACTATATTGGTAAAATATTTTATTTTTCCTCTTTTTTTCCCCACAGGAAACATGGAGGGATAATGATTTATCCACTGAGAGGATCTGTTCAACCTCAGAAAATTGCGAGACGGAAATTCTAGCAACTTTATCCAGTAAGGGTGTTTCCATCATCTTGCCATACGCCAGCTCTAATTTTATCATCATATCCTCTTTCTGTTTATTTCTGGTAACCATGACTGGTTTTCTATAGCCTAGAGCTTTTTTTTTTCCATTTGCTGGAAGAAATTACTCTTGTTATTTTGATGTAGTTGTATTAATAAACATGAATTTGTTGATGATTTTCCTGATTCCCAAAAGTAGAGAATTTTATCAAGAGCGTACGATGTCTCATCTTACGGTGTCAGTGTTATTTGTCTATCATTTGATGCTTAAGATAAATCATACTTTTATTACATTAGTACATTCGTAAGAAACTGATATTCTGGTTCTCGGTAAGTTTAATTTACATTGGCGACGACCTACTCCATTCTACTAATATCCAGGTACAAAGTGTCAGGATGCCAGATGACCGATAATCAACCAATCAAACCAGGTACAAGAAACTATGACCATCGTAAACAATCATTTTCTTTTCCATTAAACTCGAGAATATATTTTGAATATAATGACTACAAGAATATATTAAATCAAGAAATTAGATCAACCGAAATATAAATTAGCTGACCAGAATAATTAGTTTATATATTTGAGATAAGAAACCATGTAATTGGACTCATTAGGCCTACTGAGACTTGTGTTCAAAGCTATCTTCGTTTGTTATTGAAGACTTCTAAACTAATTCTTTCTTGTCTAGGCAAAATAGTTAGTCTCGTGGATTATTTTAAATGATCTTCATTACATTTTATATAAAAAGCTTTGGTTCTTTCGAAAAATTAGACCCAAAGTTTGATTTGATTAAGAAAAATAGACCCAAATTTGTAATGTATTTGGGACGTTCGACTTTTTAATTCTGTGCAGTGTAATCTTTTCAATATTTTTCTCTGATTAGTGTAATTTTAGTTTTTTTATCATTCTTTGCGATGTTAAATTATCTTTCTTCTTATATTTTATTCATTATTTACTTATTTTAACTTTGTTCACTATATAATTCCATGATAATTCCTCACTATAAATCTCCGTTAAGAAATAGGCCTAGAATTTATATATTCTAATAATAAGTGAAACTAAGAGTCCGTTAAAATCTCTCTCTCTCTCTCTCTCTCTCTCTCTCTCTCTCTCTCTCTCTCTCTCTCTCTCTTTACCAGGGTCGTCTCCAGACTGGTAATCCCTTTCTTATAACCTCAAGTTTGCGCCTGATTGCTTCATAACCTTTTAGATAATGCATTTTTAATCTAAGCTTATGGATAGACAAAGGCTTAATGAATAAAAAAAAATAACTTGTAATGTTCTGTGCTTTAGTATCTATATATTTTTTTAAAAATAAAAACTGATATTATTTTATATAAATGCACACACATGCATATATACATAATATATTATAATATAGAGACTAAGTGTCTGGCGATATATATATATATATATATATATATATATATATATATATATATATATATATATATATATATATATATATATATATATATATATATATATATATATATATATATATATATATAACGGATTTTGAGCGAAGCGAAAAATCTATTTTTGGGTGAGATAGCCATGTCGTCCTGATGGAAGTTCCTATAGGGTAGCTTCCTAGGGTATATTACAACTACGGCGATATTCCCAGAGAATTCACCTTAAGGTACCAGAATTCTAACTCCTGGAGCGAGTATCCCTCGTGAAAGGGATATCGCGACATATCAGAGGACGTATTCTAGACACGTCACATGGCAATCTACTACCTAAATAGAGATTCGTCTCGTAGGAGGGAGATTGACGAGATACGAATTCGGGAAGAAAAAGGGGGGAGCCGCTCCCAAGGCCTCCCAATCCCCCGATTCGTATGCGTGCCTGGCGCCAATCCTGGCGCCATCTGTATTCCTTGTAGCGTACACGAGGTGCTACAGATACTGTATGTAGGGAGGGGTCCTACAGTCCTTTCTTAGAAAGGCAAGGGCGGGTCCATCAGGACGACATGGCTATCTCACCCAAAAATAGATTTTTCGCTTCGCTCAAAATCCGTTTTTTGGGCTCAAGCCATGTCGTCCTGATGGAAGTGTACCAGAGCATTACTGTATCTGTGGATTCTCAGAACGTGCCGTACTCCCCGGAGATATTTATTCCCGGTCGACTAGACCTAGAGACCTAAGATGTTACCGTTATACATCTTTTCAACTAACTATAAACTATGTTAGAGCTTCCTGCCCCCTACAGGGAAGAGTCCTACTAGACTCTGGAAAGTCTCGAAGAGTACATATATCTATGTATGAATCTCAGGCAAGCTAATATAGTGGCCTCGCCCTATATTAAGTAAAGCATAGTTTGTATAGAACTACTGCGTCAATATATTGACCAGTCATCCGCACAATACTTGTATTGGACAAAGGTTTATATCCGCATAGGAAGAAACTAATAAAACCGCCCTCGTCCCTTTATGGGACGGAGTCCTCCCATTAGGGGACTTACATAAACCAATGCAACATAGCTTGCAAAACAGAACAATTCTATCAGAATTATCCCAGATAAGATACATAGAATTAAATGCTCAATTATACCAATAAATTGACACAGGTGAAAGAGACGCAAGGTTCTCAAGAACAAGTTTATTGACAGATAATAAACAGACAGGTTAACAACAAATATATATATTTATATAAAAGGGGATAACCCAAAACTTTAAGCATAAGTATGATAGTAAACAGAACTTGTTTATCTGAAAGAAAAACCATTAAACACCACTTTAATGAGATACCAAGGTATCAAGTCATAAAAAATCTGTATTACAAATCAATCACATTAGCGTTAGAAACGCTTGGCACACATGTCTGAACTTATGCGAGGTTCACCTTTGAAGGAAGGAACAGTCTATATGGGCACTTGGTGCCCTCATTTTAGTTTGTAGTACAGTATGTACCTACACACTCACCCTGGACTTAATCGTCCCAATTAAGACCACTGTTCCTCGCAGAGTTAAACAGTAGGGTTAACTACACGACCCACTGCTACCACAGATCTCTTAAGTTCCTCTACTTGCTTCGCATAGTGGCGAAAGAACACCCTGGAAGATTTCCAGCCCGTGTATGACCGGAGATGTTCAAAATCCATACAATTAAAGAAATTTAGGGATGAGGCAACTTTCCTCGGATCGTGACCTGCGGGTGTACTGTCAGGATCCGCTCTGCGAATAAAATATGTCATTTTCGCTCTGAGTTGATTCAGAGATAAATTTGAGCCTGATGTTTCTCCCCTGAATAGTTGACTACCCTTGAAGTCTGAAGTTCTACGAAGATAGACCTTTAGGCATTCTACTGGACATAGAGATGCATCTTCTTTCAGAGGGCAGATTCTCCAGGGACCCCACCTGTTGGTGGGTAACTCATTCTTGGCGAGAAACGTAGGATCCGGAAACAGGTTCAGCTCCCCCCCATCCAGGAACTGAACACGACCTGCCTCTCTCGAGAGGGCTACGATCTCACTAACCCTGGCCCCGGACGCGAGTGCAAATAGGAAAATAACTTTTTGCGTTAAATCCTTTAACGCACATTCTTCATTGCTCAACAGGGAGGCGAAATGAAGAACTTTGTCTAAAGACCATGAAATGGGCTTTGGAGGTGCTGAAGGTCTGAGCCTAGCGCAGGCTTTCGGAACTTTATTAAAGATCTCGTTACCTAGGTCGATCTGGAAGGCAAATAAAATGGGTCTCATCAAAGCCGATTTACATACTGAAATCGTGTTAGCTGCCAATCCTTGGCCATGGAGGTGGATGAAGAAAGATAAGCAGAAGTCTGTTGAGATCTCCTGCGGATTCTTTGCCTTTACAAAGGCCACCCACTTTCTCCAAGATGACTCATATTGCCTTCTAGTCGATTTGCACTTGTATTCCTCTAGGAAGTCTATGCTAGCTCTCGAAATCCCGAAACGCTTTCTCACCGCTAGGGCGAGAAAATCATGAGCTGCAGGGTCTGGGTTTTCTGTAATGAAGCGCAGACAGTCGACTTCTGGACTCGCTGGGTCAGAACTGGATGTGGTAGCGGCACGAACTTCATCTGTAGTTCCAACGCCAAGGGGAACCACATACTGTTCGCCCACTTGTGGGCCACTATTGCCGCTACCCCCTTGAAGGATTTCAGTTTGTTGAGGACCCTCAACAGAAGGTTGTGAGGAGGGAACAGATAAATCCTGGACCACCTGTTCCAGTCGAGGGACATTGCGTCCACTGCTTCCGCTAAGGGGTCCTCGTACGGGGACACGTACAGGGGCAACTTCTTGTTGTCTTTCGTCGCAAAGAGGTCTATTTGCAGTTCTGGGACTTGATTCAGAATGAAGGAAAATGATCCTGCGTCTAAGGACCATTCCGACTCTATCGGTGTGAACCTGGATAGAGCGTCCGCTGTCACATTGCGGACTCCTTGAAGGTGAACTGCCGACAGGTACCACTTCTTCTTTTCTGCCAATCGGAAAATGGCTAACATCACTTGGTTGAGAGGTGGTGACCTCGACCCTTGTCGATTCAAACATCTCACAACCACCTCGCTGTCTGTCACCAATCTTATGTGGATCGAGTGACGCGGGGAGACTTTCTTTAAGGTAAGGAGCACTGCCATAGCTTCTAGAAAGTTTATATGAAAGGTCCTGAATAGCTTGGACCAAGTCCCCTGGACTTTTTTCCGATGAGAGTGACCTCCCCATCCCTCCTTTGAGGCGTCTGAGTGAATCGTCATCGACGGGGGAGGTGGCTGAAGAAGAACCGACTTCTTTAGATGTCTGGCTTGGGACCAAGGTCTGAGAAGAGTACGTAGCCGAGGCGGCACTGGTCTTCTCAGGTCTCTTCGCGCGTTTGATGCATACCTTCTCCAAACTCCGGTTGCATCCTTTAGCTGTGCTCTTAGCACTGGGTCTGTCACTGAAGCAAACTGGAGAGAGCCTAGTACCCTCTCCTGTTCGCGTCTCGATATCCTTTTGGAATCTAGAAGTCTCTTGACAGAGCCCGCTATCTCCTTCCTTTTCTTCATTGGGATGGAGAAACTGTGTGACAAAAGGTCCCAGTGGATTCCCAGCCACTGGAACTTTTGGGATGGAGAAAGTCGAGACTTTTTCTTGTTGATCTTGAAGCCTAGGTACTCTAGGAACTGGATCACCTGACTGGAAGCTTGTAAGCATTCGGTCTCGGATGCTGCCCACACCAGCCAGTCGTCCAGGTAGGCTACTACCTGAATTCCCTTTAGGCGTAATTGTTTGAGAGCTGCGCTCGCAAGCTTCGTGAAAATCCTTGGGGCTATGTTTAGCCCGAATGGCATGGCTCTGAAGGCGTACAGTTTCCGTTGTAGCCTGAACCCTAGGTAGGGGGAGAGTCGACGGCTGATTGGGATGTGCCAATAGGCGTCTGACAAGTCTATAGAGACTGAGTATGCCCTCTTGGGCAGTAAGGTCCTTATGTGTTGCAGTGTTAGCATCTTGAATTTGCAATTCACTATGAACTTGTTGAGTGGTGACAAGTCCAGAATGACTCTGAGCTTTTCCGAGTCTTTCTTGGGAACACAAAACAGCCTCCCTTGGAATTTGATGGACTTCACCTTTCGGATCACATTTTTCTCCAACAGTTCTTGAACGTACTCCTCCAAAATGGGGGTGGAGTGTTGGAAAAACCGAAGGCATGGGGGTGGAGTGCTGTACCAGCTCCAACCCAGTCCATTCTTGAGTAGGCTTTGGGCCCAGGGATCGAAGGTCCAGCGATCCCAAAATTTCATTAGTCTCCCTCCTACCGGTATCGTTTCACTTGGACTGCCGTCCTGAGGTCTTGCCTCCTTGACCACGACCACCTCTGAATCCCCTTCCCCTTGAGGGGCGCCTAGACGAGCCTCTGGCTGCTCCTCTAGGCTTTGCACGAAAGGAAGAAGACTGTCCTTCGAACGTTGGGGTGAATGTGGTTGACTGACCTGGCACAGCCTGGGGTACCCACTGAAAAGTAGTCGGGGTTTGTGCCACCATCTGGGGCACTGGAGGCAAAGGCAATTGCAGTTGCTGTTGCTGTCTATAAGGCTTGGCTGGCCGAGATGGTAGCCTAGTCCTCATATTCTTCCTCTTTGGTTGAGGACCCTCATCCGGGGAAGATTTTCTTTTGATAGCCAGGCCCCACTTCTGGAGAAGGTTTCTATTCTCCACGGCGGCCTTATCAACAACCTCTTTGACCACATCGGAAGGGAAAAGGTCTTTTCCCCAAATGTTGGAGGATATTAACTTCCTTGGCTCGTGTCTCACCGAAGCCCCGGTGAACACGAACTCCCTGCAAGCTCTCCTTGCCTTGACGAAGCCATAAAGGTCCTTCGTCACTGTGGCTAGGTGAGACTTAGCCACAACCATGAACATTTCATGGACCTTAGGGTCACTTGCCATCGTCTCAAGAGTAGTCTGATGAGACATTGAGGCAGCCAGTCTTTCTTTTGTCTCGAACTCTCTTCGTAAAAGAAATTCGGACAACTTGGGGAGGTCCTCGCCGAATTGCCGTCCGGCAATATCAGCCTCCAACTTTCCCACTGAGAATGTCAGATGGACATCCTTCCAGTCCTTGTGGTCCATAGGCAGAGCCAGCGACAAGGGTTTACACTCCTCCAGGGAGGGGCAAGGCTTGCCGGCCTCGATTGCCTTTAGGACAGCCGCAAACCCTTTTTGTAAAAAGGGGAAGGTTCTATCAGAAGAGGACACAAAAGAAGGGAGCTTCTTGCTCAATGCTGCTACCTTCGAATTCGAGAAGCCCCTCTCTTTCATCGAGGATGAAAGTAGGGCTTGAGCCTTAGCATGGTCCATAATAATGACCTCTTTCGGCTCTGTCTCCTCCCTTGAAGCTGGTTCTTTTCTCAGCCGGACATAGCAGTCCGGATATGATGCCTTGCTGGGCCAGAATTCTACCTCCTCTAGGAGAACTGAACCCAGCTTATCCGAAATGACGATCTTACCAGTCGTCATTGGCATGTGCTCAGCATACCTCCATGGGTTAACATCTGAGCATATGGGAAGGTCTTTCACATTGAGCTTTTTCCGGGGCCCATGTGATTCTGCTAGGGACTGCATACGCAGTTCCATTGCAGCCGCCTTCTCCTGATTCTCCTTCTGCATTTGTTGGATCATTCCAACAATCGAAGAGAGGGCCTGTCCCAGTTCTACTGGGAGACCAGCGGATGTTGAGGGGATGGGCTCCGGCATCTGAACCGGAGTAGCCGACACCTCGTCGACCCCATCCTCTGCGACATCCGGGGTTTGAACTTGATCCTGACCTTCTGCCAGGAGGTCTTCTTCCAAACCTTCGTCCACATCAGACATCCTGTCACACAACTGGATGTCTTGCATCGCATCTGCGACTTCCTCGTCCACCTGGACTAGGTCTTGGGGGATCTCCTCTTGAGGCTGGGGAATCACTGCTTCAGCTGATGCCTGGGGAAAAAGATACGCTCTCATCTTCTCACTAGGAAGATAAGGGCCAGAGGTGTTCTTCTTGAAGCCCCTTACCCAAGTACGGAGCTTTTCCCTAGCTATATCCCTTGATTCCGTCGTTCTAGGGGAATCAAAAGCCTCAGTAATCAGGTTAGTGCATACAGTACATACCTGAGGGTCCCAATACTGGAGATCATCCTTGGAGACAGCGCATGCTGCGTGTCTCCTACAACACTCATGTCCGCAGAGGTTCCTGCTACGGACATTGCAGAAAACATTTCCGCACTTCGGAGGGTCCTCCTGTAAAGAGAAAAAATTTCCATGAGTATCAAGTGAACTATGTATCACTGGATATGCATAGTATAGCATAACAATTCATAAAGGAAAGACACACACTTGTGTTTCCCTCACAACCCATTGTTGCAGCTTTCCAGATAATAAAATCAAAATTGGTTTATCTCTACTAGAGTAACCAATGCAAGGTTTCCAGAGGAAACAGGTGGAGCTCACACCTAGGCAATGATTTTAAAATCCTGGATAATAGACGGGGAAGACTCTGCTTCCTGTCTGAGGGCAACAGCAAAGGGCTGTGCAAGAAAACACAATAGTGTTAGAAGATACAGTGCTGTACCTAAACTTTTACTATAGTTTTCTTCTTACTGTATATGCTATACAGAAGAATACTAGTACAGTATAGGAGGATGTGTGCCGGCCTGCCTTTGCCGGCCGGCACACACCACAATTAGCTTTAAAGTATACTACTTAACAGCTATAGGGCGGCAGCCTTCTGGTTCAAATGCCTGTGCCGGCGGCAGTAGCTGCCGGCCAGCAACAGCCAGTGTTGGCCGGCAATGACTGCCGGCCAGTAACTACACAAGGTAGTACCTAGCTGCCGGCCACACTCTTGGTGACCGGCAGACAAGGACTGACATAAGCCGGCCGGCAAAGGTACAAGACCGATGCCAGCCGGCAGCAAAAGAACCAGAAGACTACACCTGCCCGGCTGTCTGCCTCATAGGCCGGCAGCCGGGACAGGTACAGCACTAGAAGAAAATAGAATGGATGCCGGGATAAGAGTGTACACAACCCCCCAAGCCCGGCAACCGAAAGAGTGCATATAAGGAAGGGGAGAAACTTAATTCAGGCTTCCTTGACCAATGCCGTCCGGCTCTGTCGGCAGGCATGGATGAGGGACCAAGAGAGGTCCGGGCAGCACTCGAAAACATAAGACCCTTGCCGGCCAGCATCTCAGCCGGCCGGCAATGGCCTTAGTCAATTCCACATCCCAACCTATACTAGGTCCAGAAGTAGAATGACGTACAGTACAGTAATACCCCTGCCGGCCAGCTCTGCCGGCCGGCAGGGTACAGTACAGTAATGGCAAGGCCATTACGGAGATAGAGGGGGAAGGGACAAAAGGGTCCTGCCAACCTTGCTTTAGTGACAGATCACCCGCAGCCAAGAACTCTGTCTTAGCCTAAGGGAGATCTAAGGGAAAGGGCCAGCAATACTTGCCAGCTTCCAAAGCACCAAAGCAAGGAAGGCGTTGCTATTCCCAAGGGAAGATTTTATCCTCCCCAAGAACAGCAACAGGACTTTAGTCTGGTCGATCACAAAGGGAGGAATCATACTACAGAAACCTTCGATAGTGACCTAAGGGAGCTAAGCTCCCTTTAAAAGTGTTAGGTCAGCGAGGGGAACTCTGCCCCAAGCCAGACAACACGGACCAGACTAAAAAACTCTGTTGTTCTGTCCCTCTTTGAACCAGACTCTGCTGGAACAGGAAGGTACAGTAACACCCTAGTATAGTTTTATCGAAAATAAATTCGGAAAAAAACCACTTAGGGATAAGCCCAAGGCTTAAACAGAGGGAAAGGGATTGCATACCTTCTCCGAAGAAAAGACAGCAACCGGGGAGAATAATAAAGTATACTAAGGCTCCATAAGCAATTAACCTAGGCACCAAGAGAATCGATTACCTAATTCACCGAAACTCTCACGTATACAATCTTGGAAATATTCCACACAGTCTAAAATGTATAAAAAATAGCCTAAAGCTTTAATAAACTTTTAATTACACTCGGAAAAACCAAAATCATGCATTAAGTACTAGGACCAAACGACTAGGCTACATGGCCTAGCGTAGGCCAGAATGGCGAATACTTCGCCAAATAATACTAAGCACGAAAGGAAATCCTATGTAACGCTAAATAGCTAAAATTTATTAAGCAAAACAACCAGGAATGTCACTCTGACTAACTAATTTATACCTAGCGAGTGACAGTGTCCAGGACACCTCTGGTAGGCTACGGCTCTTGTATCAAAGATTAATCCTATTAATCACTCAAAATTTTACCAAGAGCCTACATTTATACATAACAGACACTATACTCAACTTATCCGAGGCCAACGAAGACGGAGAAGCCATGAAAAGCTGAATAAATCCAAGATTTGCGAGAAAAACAGGAAAAAACACCGAGTTGTTAAGCTACGCAAAAAGGAATACAGATGGCGCCAGGATTGGCGCCAGGCACGCATACGAATCGGGGGATTGGGAGGCCTTGGGAGCGGCTCCCCCCTTTTTCTTCCCGAATTCGTATCTCGTCAATCTCCCTCCTACGAGACGAATCTCTATTTAGGTAGTAGATTGCCATGTGACGTGTCTAGAATACGTCCTCTGATATGTCGCGATATCCCTTTCACGAGGGATACTCGCTCCAGGAGTTAGAATTCTGGTACCTTAAGGTAAATTCTCTGGGAATATCGCCGTAGTTGTAATATACCCTAGGAAGCTACCCTATAGGAACTTCCATCAGGACGACATGGCTTGAGCCCAAAGATATATATATATATATATATATATATATATATATATATATATATATATATATATATATATATATATATATATATATATATATCATGTCCTCCCACGCTTATTGACGCAAAAGGCCTCGGTTAGATTTTACCAGTCGTCTCTATTTTGAGCTTTTAAATCAATACTTCTCCATTCATCATCTCCTACTTCGCGCTTCATAGCCCTCAGCCATGTAGGCCTGGGTCTTCCAACTCTTCTAGTGCCTTGTGGAGCAAAGCTGAAGGTTTAGGTAACTAATCTCTGTTGAGGAGTGCGAAGAGCATGTCCAAACCATCTCCATCTACCCCTCACCATGATCTCGTCCACATATGGCACTCGAGTAATCTCTCTTACAGTTTCATTTCTAATCCTGTCCTACTATTTAACTGCTAATTATTCTTGGGGGATTTGTCTTCAAATCTACAACATCTGTTGGATACTGTTTCATTGTCATACCACGACTCAAAGAAATGTCTTTACACATAATCGACCTGTATTCAAGGAAGGCATTTGCCAATAGCGGACGGCAGAAGGAGAATTCTGTCGAGTGGCTGGTTACATAAGGACACATATCCTCTCTATCATTAATACCCTTCATCTCAAGGTTGATACTTCCTAGGTTATGTTTCTCCCCTTGGTACTTGAGTATACTTTGTAAGTTACAAGTGTTATAGTTTGTATTATTATTATTATTATTATTATTATTATTATTATTATTATTATTACTTACTAAGCTACAATCCTAGTTGGAAAAGCTGGATGCTATAAGCCAAGGGGCCCCAACAAGGAAAAATAGCTCAGTGAGGAAAGGAAACAAGGAAAAAATAAAATATTTTAATAACAGCGACAACACCAAAACAAATATTTCCTATATTATTATTACCATCATTATCAATTGCTAAGCTACAACCCTAGTTGGAATAACTGGATGCTATAAGACCAGGGGCCCCAACAGGGAAAATTGCTCTGTGAGGAAAGGAATCTAGGAAAAAATGAAATCTTTTAAGAAGAGCAACAACACCAAAACAAATATTTCCTATATAAACCATAAAAACACTAACAAAACAAGAGAAAGAGAAATTAGATAGAATCGTGTGCCCGAGTATACCCTCAAGTAAGAGAACTCTAACTCAAGACAGTGGAAGACTATGGTACAGAGGCTATGGCACTACCCAAGAGTAGAGAACAATGACTTGATTCTGGAGTGTCTTTCTCCCAGAAGAGCTGCTTACCATAGCTAAAAAGTCTCTTCTACCCTTAGCGAGAGGAAAGTAGCTACTGAACAATTACAGTGCAGTAGTTAACCCCTTGAGAGAAGAATTGTGTTGTAATCTCATTGTTGTTAGGCGTATGAGGCTAAAGGAGAATCTGTAAAGAATATTCTAGACTATTCGGTGTATGTGTAGACAAAGGAAAAGTGAACCGTAACGAGAAAGATCCAATGTAGTACTGTCTGGCTAGTCAAGGGACCCCATAACTCTCTAGCGGTAGTATCTCAGCGGGTGATTGGTGCTCTAGCCAACCTACTATGGTTAGGAAGAGATATAGGAAATGTCATGGCATTGAATGTGAGTTGAGATTTTTAGATTTTTATAAAACGTTCCATGACGTGACATTGTAATTTTTTCAATATTGAAAATCATTCAGCTGAAGAGGTAGTTTGAAAAATAGTGTGAAAGTTCCTGTTTTTAAAATGTACAGCGATAGATAAATGTGGATTTTTAATATTCAAGGTTCTTGAACACTTAGGCCTAATGGTGGTTTTTCAAGTTATGATAATTTTAGTCATAAGTTTTATCTATTTTTGTTAATATTTTCGTTAGTTAATAATAATAATAATAATAATAATAATAATAATAATAATAATAATAATAATAATAATAATAATAATAATAGACTTAAACTTTAGACTTTATATATATATATATATATATATATATATATATATATATATATATATATATATATATATATATATATATATATATGCATATCTAATAATGATAATAATAATAATAATAATAATAACATTGAAAAGAACATACTCTTCCTAATGAATGCTACACCTGTTCCAACTATTCCTCCACGACAAGACATAAAATGCATTCCCACTTTAACCAGGAAAGACTTTTGCTGGCGATACAAGGTTGACCTCCTTCTCGTAAACACGCTTACATCATACTTCTCTCTCCTCTCTCCCCAACCCCCCCCCCCCTCGGAGGCAGGTGGCTCTGAGGGGAGTTTATACTTACGCGGGGAGTTAGTCTAGTTCGTTTCTCTGTCCGCCTCGGGAGTGCACTAGCGCTGGTCTAAGTACGTTCCTAGCTAGCGCTGCGCTAGAGATTAATTCATTAACTGTTGAGTGAGAATTTAATGCTTCGTTTTAAATCATGTGGATGAGTTTGAAGGGCGCTCGTGAATGGCTGAGGCAAGGGATAGTACCTTGCCCTATCAAGCAGGATAATGGCCTAGAGACTGATCATATTAGATTATGATCGGCGCCCAAGCCACCTCTCCACCAAAGTTAGGACCAGGGAGGGCCAGGCAATGGCTGCTGTGCTTGTGTTTTGTATTTAGATGAAGATAGGTCATTTTTTCTTTTGTCTTTTTTGTTTTGTAAGTAGGAATATATATATATATATATATATATATATATATATATATATATATATATATATATATATATATATATATATATATATATATATATATATATATATATATATAATGAAGTATGTAATATACATAAAATTTTGTGAAGCCTTTTTATTTATGTAAGTAGGAAAAATTCTATAATTTATAAACGTCATAGTAATTTTTTTTATTGAAAAAAATATTTGTAAATTGGAAAATCAATAGAATTCATCAATATAATTTTCTTTATTCTTATAGAAAAAATGTAATAAATATATATTTAGGTGAAGCCTTTTTTATAAGAGATATAATATTGATAAATTCTTAACCTGTTACAAAATACGTAAGAATTATAATAAGAATTATAAGAATCACAAAGTTAGAGAAAATTAAGAATTACTAAGTTAGAGATAAGTTATAAAAGATACAAAGTTTGAAAAAAAGTTACATGAAAAAATTGATAAATATAGAAAATTATTATAAAATCAATTTGAATCGACATGAACACTTTTATGTTGATTAAAAAAGTTATATATGAGTAACATGACTTAAAATCAATATTCTAAAAAAAAAAAAAAAAAAAAAAAAAAAAAAAAAAAAAAAAAAAAAAACATATGACGTCTTCAGATAGATGGAAAAAGTAGGTCAATTTAATTTTCGTCTGAGTGATGGATACAAAAATTAAAAAATAGAAATAGAAAAATATCTTATTTAATATGCTTACTTCTATCTCTTATATAGTTGTGGAGGTTTAAAAAAAAAAGTATGATATATCTAGATGATTTGCAATCCCTGAAGCAATTTCTATATTCTATGGCCAATGAAGAACTTTCAGTTTGAAGATAATGGAAGAGATTACCAAGTGTATATAGCTATGACACTACCTAAGGCTAGAGAACAATGGTTTGATTCTGGGGTGTCTCTCCTAGAAGAGCTGCTTACCATAGCTAAAAGAGTCTCTTCTACCCTTACCAAGAGGAAAGTAGCCACTGAAGTATTTATTACAGGGCAGTAGTTAACCCCTTGGGTGAAGAAGAATTGTTTGGTAATCTCATTGTTATCAGAAATAGTTTTTATATTAAAAAAGATATATATATATATATATATATATATATATATATATATATATATATATATATATATATATATATATATATATATATATATATATATATATATATATATATATATATATATGAATCATGATCTTGATGATGGGGTATTTAAGTCAACTTTATGAGAAAATACGTTTGGTGTTTTTAAACGGAAAAGATAAAAGAATAATTTGTTTTTTATTTAATTTTTATTGGATTTCTTTATATATTTATCATTCTTTGTTGCAGAAATCTTTTCTTGTTTGAACGTTTCATTGTAAGAGTAGGAAATACTGCTTGGTGTGTGGTTGGTCATTACGTTTGGACCTAAAGTAAACGTTTGAACCATAGTGAAAAAAAGGAAATATAGCTTGTTCTACTACTAAAATAGAAGAAGAAGAAGAAGAGGAAGAGGAAGAAGAAAAAATGCTACTTGGTGTGTTGGTGGACTATACAGTAGTCAACGTTTGGACATAAAGTCAACGTGTGGACAATTGTGTAAAAGTAAATAAGGCTTGGTGTGTTGGTGGTCTTACCTAAAGTCAACGTTTGTATCATTGTAAATAATAAAATACTGCTTAGTTTGTTGTAAATAATAAAACACTGCTTAGTTTGTTGGTGGACCTAAAATCAACCTTATACAACGGAAATAGAGACAGAAAACTACATAAACGATGAAGAGATAA
>NC_090748.1:107839676-107842176 GCF_036898095.1 Palaemon carinicauda
AAGGCCGAAGCTTGATACTAACTGCCAAGACTTTCAGTCTTGCGCTCAAAGCAACAGCCTGACTACCAATGCTCCAAGGTCTGAGATCAAAAGAAAAACCTTACTCCTGAAGCTTTTTGCCCTGAGATCAAAGTAACCGCCTGACTCCTAATGCTTCCATTCCTGAGATTAAAGCAACAGCCTTACTCCTGAAGCTTTCATTTCTGAGATCAAAGCGACAGCCTTACTCCAGAAGCTTTCATTTCTGAGATCAAAGCAACAGCCTTACTCCTGAAGCTTTCATTTCTGAGATCAAAGCAACAGGCTTACTCCTGAAGCTTTTAGTCCTGCGATCAATGCAACATCCTAACTCCTAAAGCTTTCTTTTCTGAGATCAAAGCAACAGCCTTACTCCTGAAGCTTTTATCTCTTAGATCAAAGCAACAGCCTTACCCCTGAAACTTCCAGCCCTGATTAAAGTAATAGCCTTACTGCCAAATGTTTCAGCTCTGAGATCAAAGCAACAGCCATACTCCTGAAGCTTCCACCCCTGATCAAAGCAACAGCCTTACTCCTGAAGCTTCAAGCCCTGATCAAAGCAACAGTCTTACTGCCAAAGCTTTCAGCTCTCAGATCAAAGCAACAGCCTTACTCCTGATGCTTCCAACCCTGGTCAAAACAACAGCCTTATTGCCAAAGCTTTCAGCTCTGAGATCAAAGCAACAGCCCTACTCCTGAAGCTTCCAGCCCTGATCAAAACAACAGCCTTACTGCCAAAGCTTTCAGCTTTGAGATCAAAGCAACAGCCCTACTCCTGAAGCATCCAACCCTGGTCAAAGCAACAGCCTTATTGCCAAAGGTTCCAGCTTTGAGATCAAAGCAACAGCCCTACTCCTGAAGCATCCAGCCCTGGTCAAAGCAACAGCCTTATTGCCAAAGGTTTCAGCTCTGAGATCAAAGCAACAGTCTGACTCGCAATGCTTTCAGTGCTCCATAGTCCGAACCAATGGCTTTCAAGACTCATATCTCTGAAAGCAACGGTTTATTTCCAAAAGCCCCCCCCCCCCCCAGTCCAGAGACCTCATTAGATTGTAGGCATAAGGTTTCCTTGGCATTGCCAGAATGAGGTTAGGCAAGTCAAGAAGCCTTTTTGTGTCGTTATTTTTAGCAGGTTTCTTTCATTTAGTGAATGTATGAACTAGTTCTGCAGCGTTAGTTCTTATTGGCGTACATTAGTTGGGCAAGATTACATTTTGGAAACTTTAAATGTTTATATTCCCTTTAAAAAAACATGTAAAGTTTAATGATATTTTCAGTATAAGCTCTTTACTCTCTATTATTGCAGAGTTGATGATACCAAGCAAATTTATTACCACATTCATGGTTAATGTGAATATTGCAATAAAATCGGATAAATAAAACATTTTTGGGATTGTTTAATCGAAAATTTCATTACCAATCAAAGATAAACATGTATTAAAATTCTTTCATTTGCTCTTTAATGGATTTTGGATCTTATAATATATATACCTACTCTGAATATTCATTTTTTTTTTTTTTTTTTTTTTTTTTTTTTTTTTTTTTTTTATAGAAATATTCAGAATTTTCCAGTGCTTAAAATGAACATTTCTGAAACATTATTCTTCTTCTTTTAAGTCTCCTCACAGTGAAGTAATTCTCTTGATGTAATTTTTCTGTTGTTAAGAGAAACACTTAAACTGCTTCTGCTGATTCGAATTTTAGGTATTGTATTCGTTTTAAGAATCCTTTTAAGAAACTAGAACTCGTTCATCCAAAAAAATTCGAGGCTCTGTTCATGTAAGGGCAGTCGAGGCCCTGTTCATGCAATGGCATTTGAGACCATGTTCATGCAGTGGCATTTGAGACCATGTTAATGGAAAGGCGCTCGAAGCTCTGTTCATGCAATGGCAGTCGAGGCCCCTGTTCATGCAATGGCATTTGAGACCATGTTCATGCAATGGCATTTGAGACCATGTTAATGGAAAGGCACTCGAAGCTCTGTTCATGCAATGGCAGTCGAGGCCCTGTTCATGCAATGGCATTTGAGACCATGTTCATGCAGTGGCATTTGAGACCATGTTAATGGAAAGGCGCTCGAAGCTCTGTTCATGCAATGGCAGTCGAGGCCCCTGTTCATGCAATGGCATTTGAGACCATGTTCATGCAATGGCATTTGAGACCATGTTAATGGAAAGGCACTCGAAGCTCTGTTCATGCAATGGCAGTCGAGGCCCTGTTCATGCAATGGCATTTGAGACCATGTTCATGCAGTGGCATTTGAGACCATGTTAATGGAAAGGCGCTCGAAGCTCTGTTCATGCAATGGCAGTCGAGGCCCCTGTTCATGCAATGGCATTTGAGACCATGTTCATGCAATGGCATTTGAGACCATGTTAATGGAAAGGCACTCGAAGCTCTGTTCATGCAATGGCAGTCGAGGCCCTGTTCATGCAATGACATTCAAGGCCATGTTTATGCAATGAAAATAGAGGCCTTGTTC
>NC_090748.1:107849495-107856995 GCF_036898095.1 Palaemon carinicauda
GAGAGAGACAAAGTCGGTTATTTAAGCCTTTAATATTTTGTTAGTATCTTTAAAAATAAATTTTTCTAATGCATGTGTAGACACAACAATAACAACAACAACAACAACAACATCAACAACAAATGCAGTCATTTCTAATCCATTGCAAGACCAAGGCCAATTTCATCATGCTGGTCACTGCCTATTGGTGATGGTAGGAGACTATTGTTTGATCGCCTACAGCAAACCAACCTAGTATGGGTGTCCCTGACTAGTACAGCTTTGCTGGTCATGGCGATACACAAACCCTTTCACCACGTTAAGGTATCACCGCTCAGAAAAGGGTAAATACATCATTAAAAGATTGTAAAATCAAATAGTAATATATTTTATAAATCTTATGTTAATATAAAGAACAATTCTATGAGTTAATCTGGTGGAATTATATCTATTTAACAAAAGGAAGACCCAACATGGGTCTAAGAGTTCTGAAGCAATTATGTGTTTTAATTTTTCTTAATAGGAATTCTATATATATTTATATTACAAACTTTCTATTACATAATATCTTTGATATTCATTTACATTTGCTCTAATAATAATAATAATAATAATAATAATACATTAGTAAAACCTTGTACTAGTACCGTACTAGTAGGCTACTATCCTAAGCAACAACAAATTCTAGCTTCTTGCATGCGAATGAAGTGCGTATGCCCTGAGAGAGAGAGAGAGAGAGAGAGAGAGAGAGAGAGAGAGAGAGAGAGAGAGAGAGAGAGAGAGAACTGTATCTCTCTCTCTCTCTCTCTCTCTCTCTCTCTCTCTCTCCAAGAGCTTTATTATCTAATCAAGCTAGCAGTATTAGCGCGTAACACGTGGAGGGGAACTGTCTGCTCAAGGGCTTCACTCCCATAACGCATGCCCAGTTCGGTCACCCCAGGTGTCGGAAGTTTAAATCACTCCCTACTGATTTAAAATCTACTTTTTTTGCTTCGAATAGAGAGGTTGATAACCTAAAGCCTTTCTGGGAGTCTGTGTTCTATCTATATATGATGAATAGATAGGTTGATAACCTAAAGCCTTTATGAAAGGCTGTTTTCTATCTATATATGGTGAATAGATAGGTTGATAACCTAAAGCCTTTCTGGGAGTCTATGTTCTATCTATATATGATGAATAGATAGGTTGATAACCTAAAGCCTTTCTGGGAGTCTGTGTTCTATCTATATATGATGAATAGATAGGTTGATAACCTAAAGCCTTTCTGAAAGTCTGTGTTCTATCTATATACGATGAATAGATAGGTTGATAACCTAAAGCCTTTCTGGGAGTCTGTGTTCTATCTATATATGATGAATAGATAGGTTGATAACCTAAAGCCTTTCTGGAAGTCTGTGTTCTATCTATATATGATGAATAGATAGGTTGATAACCTACAGCCTTTCTAGGAGTCTGTGTTCTATCTATATATGATGAATAGATAGGTTGATAACCTAAAACCTTTCTGGGAGTCTGTTCTATCTATATATGATGAATAGATAGGTTGATAACCTAAAGCCTTTCTGGAAGTCTGTGTTCTATCTATATATGATGAAAAGATAGGTTGATAACCTAAAGCCTTTCTGGGAGTCTGTTTTCTATCTATATATGATGAATAGATAGGTTGATAACCTAAAGCCTTTCTGGAAGTCTGTGTTCTATCTATATATGATGAATAGATAGGTTGATAACCTAAAGCCTTTCTGGGAGTCTGTTCTATCTATATATGATGAATAGATAGGTTGATAACCTAAAGCCTTTCTGGAAGTCTGTGTTCTATCTATATATGATGAAAAGATAGGTTGATAACCTAAAGCCCTTCTGGGAGTCTGTTTTCTATCTATATATGATGAATAGATAGGTTGATAACCTAAAGCCTTTCTGGAAGTCTGTGTTCTATCTATATATGATGAATAGATAGGTTGATAACCTAAAGCCTTTCTGGGAGTCTGTTCTATCTATATATGATGAATAGATAGGTTGATAACCTAAAGCCTTTCTGGGAGTCTGTTCTATCTATATATGATGAATAGATAGGTTGATAACCTAAAGCCTTTCTGGAAGTCTGTGTTCTATCTATGTATGATGAATAGATAGATTGATAACATAAAGCCTTTCTGGAAGTCTGTGTTCTATCTATATATGATGAATAGATAGGTTGATAACCTAAAGCCTTTCTGGAAGTCTGTGTTCTATCTATATATGATGAATAGATAGGTTGATAACCTAAAGCCTTTCTGGAAGACTGTGTTCTATCTATATATAATGAATAGATAGGTTGATAGCCTAAAGCCTTTCTGAAAGTCTGTTTCCTAACGATGTACGATGTTCTTAGGCCGAAGAAAACAGATAAGTCTAAAGGAAAACAGTAGATATTCTTAAAAAGATTTATCTGAAAGTCTGTTTCGTAACGAAGTACGATGTTCTTAAGCCGATGAAATCAGATAAGTCTAAAGGAAAACAGTAGATCTTTTTGAAAAGATTTAAAATAATTTCTGCTTCGAATAGATAGATAATAACCTAAAGCCTTTATGAAAGTCTGTTTTCTATCTATATACGATGTTATTAAGCCGAAGAAAACAGATAAGTCTAATGGAAAACAGTAGATCTTAAAAAGATTTAGATCAAAGTCTCGAATGTTACTGCATGAACAGGGTCTCAAATGTCATTGCATGAACAGGGTCTCGAATGTTACTGCATGAACAGGGTCTCGAATGTTACTGCATGAACAGGGTCTCAAATGTCATTGCATGAACAGGGTCTCGAATGTTACTGCATGAACAGGGTCTCAAATGTCATTGCATGAACAGGGTCTAGAATGTTATTGCATGAACAGGGTCTCGAATACCATTGCATGAGCAGGGTTTCAAAATGCCATTGCATGAACAGGGTCTCGAATACCATTGCATGAACAGGGTCTCGAATGCCATTGCATGAACAGGGTCTCGAATGTTACTGCATGAACAGGGTCTTGAATACCATTGCAAAAATAGTGCCTCGAATACCATTGCATGAACAGGGTCTCGAATGTTACTGCATGAACAGGGTCTTGAATACCATTGCATGAACAGGGTCTCGAATGTCATTGCATAAACAGGGTCTCGAATGTTACTGCATGAACAGGGTCTCAAATGTCATTGCATGAACAGGGTCTAGAATGTTATTGCATGAACAGGGTCTCGAATGTTACTGCATGAACAGGGTCTTGAATACCATTGCATGAACAGGGTCTCGAATGTCATTGCATAAACAGGGTCTCGAATGTTACTGCATGAACAGGGTCTCGAATGTCATTGCATAAACAGGGTCTCGAATGCCATTGCATGAACAGGGTCTCGAATGTTACTGCATGAATAGTGCCTCGAATACCATTGCATGAGCAGGGTTTCAAAATGCCATTGCATGAACAGGGTCTCGAATGTCATTGCATGAACAGGGTCTCGAATGTTACTGCATGAACAGAGTCTCGAATACCATTGCATGAACAGGGTCTCGATTGTCATTGCATGAACAGGGTCTTGAATACCATTGCACGAATGGTGCCTCGAATACCATTGCATGAGCTGGGTTTCGAAATGCCATTGCATGAACAGGGTCTCGAATGTCATTGCATGAACAAGGTCTCAAATGACATTGTATGAACATGGTCTTGAATGCCATTGCATGAACAGGTCTTTGAATACCACTGCATGAACAGGACCTCTAATTTCATTGTATGAAGAGGGTATCGAATGGCATTGCATGAACAGGTACTTGAATCTCATTGCGTGAACAGGTCCTCGAATACCATTGCATGAACAAGGCCTCTAATTTCATTGCATAAACATGGCCTTGAATGCCATTGCATGAACATGACCTCGCCTACCATTGCATGAACAGAGCTTCGAGTGCCTTTGCACGAACAAGGTCTCATATGCTACTGCATGAACAGGGCATCGAATGCCCTTGCATGAACAGAGCCTCGAATTTCTTTGAATGAACAACTAGTTACTTAAAAGGATTCTTAAAACGAATACAATACCAAAAATTTGAATCAGCAGAAGCAGTTTAAGTGTTTCTCTTAACAACAGAAAAATTACACTAAGAGAATTACTTCACTGTGAGGAGACTTAAAAGAAGAAGAATAATGTTTCAGAAATTTTCATTATAAGCACTGGAAAATTCTGAAAATTCCTAAAAAAAATTTTTGAATATTTAGAGTAGGTCTATATACGAAAATTCAGAGTAGGTCTAGATACGAAAATTCAGAGTAGGTCTAGATACGAAAATTCAGAGTAGGTTTATATACGAAAAATCAGATTAGGACTATATACGAAAATTCAGAGTAGGTCTACATACGAAAATTCAGAGTAGATCTATATACGAAAATTAAGAGTAGGTCTATATACGAAAATTAAGAGTAGGTCTATATATTATGAGACCCAAAATCTATTGAAGAGCAAATGAAAGAATTTCAATACATTTTTATCTTTGATTGGTAATGAAATTTTCGATTAAATAATCCCCAAAAAAGTTTTATTTATCCAAGTTTATTGCAATATTCACATTAATCATGAATGTGATAATAAATTTGCTTGGTATTATAAAGTCTAGAATAATGGAGAGTAAAGAGTTTATACTGAAAATATCATTAAACCATACACGTTTTTTAAAGGAAATATAAACATCTGAAGTTTACAGAAAGGTAACTTTTCCAACCAATTTACGCCAATAAGAACTAACGCTGCAGAACTAGTTCATACATTCACTAAATGGAAGAAACCTGCTAAAAATAACGACACAAAAAGGCTTCTTGACTTGCCTAACCTCATTCTGACAATGCCAAGGAAACCTTATGCCTACAATCTAATGAGGTCTCTGGGCTGGAGGGGGCTTTTGGAAATAAACCGTTGCTTTCAGAGATAGGAGTCTTGAAAGCCATTCGTTCGGACTATGGAGCGCTGAAAGCATTGCTGAAAGCTTTGGAAGTAAGGCTGTTGCTTTGATCAGGGCTGGAAGCTTCAGGAGTAAGGTTGTTGCTTTGATCTCAGAGCTGAAAGCTTTGGCAGTAAGGCTGTTGCTTTGATCAGGTCTGGAAGCTTCAGGAGTAGGGCTGTTGCTTTGATCTTAGAGCTGAAAGCTTCAGGACTAAGGCTGTTGCTTTGATCTCAGAGCTGAAAGCTTCAGGACTAAGGCTGTTGCTTTGATCTCGAAGCTGAAAGCTTTGGCAGTAAGGCTATTGCTTTGATCAGCGCTGGAAGCTTCAGGAGTAAGGCTATTGATTTGATCTCGGAGCTGAAAGCTTCAGGAGTAAGGCTGCTGCTTTGATCTTAGGGATAAGAGCTTCAGGAGTAAGACTTATGCATTAATCTCAAGGCTAAAAGCTTCAGGAGTCAGGCTTTTCTTTTGATCTCAAACCTTGAAGCATTGGTAGTCAGGCTGTTGTTTTGAGCACAAGACTGAAAGTCTTGGCAGTTAGTATTTTGCATTGGTCTTATGGCTAGAAGCTCTTGCCTTGGTCTTGTGGCTAGAGGCTCTTGCCTTGGTCTTGTGGCTAGAAGCTCTTGCCTTGGTCTTGTGGCTAGAAGCTCTTGCCTTGGTCTTGTGGCTAGAAGCTCTTGCCTTGGTCTTGTGGCTAGAAGCTCTTGTCTTGGTCTTATGGCTAGAAGCTCTTGCCTTGGTCTTATGGCTAGAAGCTCTTGCCTTGGTCTTATGGCTAGAAGCTCTAAGAGTCAGGTTGCTGCCTCGACCTCAGGGCTGGAAGATTTGGGACTCAAGTAATATTCATATAAGTAATAACAATTTAGTACCAATATCTAGTCGAGTTCATGATTTAAGTATGTCACTTAGTTTCAATTTATTTCTCGGTGCTCAAATTGATAATGTATTAGAAATTCCTGGATATAATCTCAGAATCATTGTTTTTGTATAGAAACATCTGGATAGATGTTTCATCAACACTGTTAAAAATTTGCCGTAGAATAACGGAAAATCCTGGAATAAATGTTGCCAGGCATTTGCCGTTTTAAAAACGGATATATTGATGTTAAGGAGTGATATTACGGTCACCAACCCGTAAATGATAATAACAAACTAGGGTAAAACATTATGGTCGCCTGTATTTTACTGAAATACGGCTGAAAACAGTATATTTTTACGGAGAACTTGCGATTAAAAATAAGTTTTTTTTTTTTTTTTTTTTTTTTTACCGTGAAGAAGCTGGTGATTAACTTCGCTGTTACTAGAATGCAGTATAACTCTCTTACAGATCACTTAAAGTACAAGTTAAGAAGTTGCAAAGCATAATAAACAGAGAAGTAAGAATAATGAGTGTTTTGCACTGTGATAGCATTACCCGTGTACTGAAACTATATAAGAAATATTACTCATTACTGTGGATGAGATCATGATGAGGGGTAGATGGAGATGATTTGGGCATGCTCTTCGCACTCTCCAGGAGAGATTAGTTCACCAAATGTTTAGTTGGGCTACATAAGGCATTAGGAGAGTTAAAAGACCCAGCCCTACATGGCTGAGGACTATGAAGCATGAAGTAGGAGATGATGAATGGAGAAGTATTGATGGGCATGCTCTTAGCACTCCCTAAGAGAGATTAGCTCACCAAACGTTTAGTTGGGCTACATAAGGCATTAGGAGAGTTAAAAGACCCAGCCCTACATGGCTGAGGACTATGAAGCATGAAGTAGGAGATGATGAATGGAGAAGTATTGATTTAAAAGCCCAAGATAGAGACGGCTGGCGAAATCTAACCGAGGCCCTTTTGCGTCAATAGGCGTAGGAAGAGATGATGATGATAATGTTGATGATAATGATGATGATGATATCAAACTAAAGCAAATATTGATATCCAAATGTAATACGTCATTATTATAATTTATTTAGTACAACATAATTTAATTGAAGACAACAAATATTATAACTATTCTTATCCAACAAGGATAATTTGTTTTTTGGGGAAAGGGTTCTGAAAAGATGGTTTGTAAATACGAAAATCACGCTTCTAAAATACTCTAAAAATATATTAGTCACTACACTTTAAATCTAATTTTGTTTGGTTTTTACAGTAAATACAAAAACCTAGTTTCTAAAATACTCTAAAACTATATTAGTCACTACACTTTAAATCTACATTTGTTTGGTGTTTACAGTAAATCCAAAAACCTCGTTTCTAAAATACTTAAAAAATATACAGTATTAGTCACTACACTTTAAATCTACTTTTGTTTGGTTTTTACAGTAAATACAAAAACCTAGTTTCTAAAATACTCTAAAAATATATTAGTCACTACACTTTAAATCTACTTTTGTTTTGTTTTTACTACACTTTAAATCTACTTTTGTTTGGTTTTTACAGTAAATACAAAAACCTAGTTTCTAAAATACTCTAAAAATATATCAGTCACTACACTTTAAATATACTTTTGCTTTGTTTTTACAGTAAATACAAAAACCTAGTTTCTAAAATGCTCTAAAAATATATTA
>NC_090748.1:107861995-107876995 GCF_036898095.1 Palaemon carinicauda
TTAGTTTTTCCCTCTATAGTTGAGTTGTTAAATCTTTTCTTCTTCCATAAGATGTTATCTCTTCATCGTTTAAGTAGTTTTCTGTCTCTATTTACGTTTTATAATGTTGTTTTTAGGTCCACCAACAAACTAAGCAGTATTTTATTATTTACAACAAACTAAGCAGTATTTTATTATTTTATAATGATGCAAACGTTGACTTTAGGTAAGACCAACAACACACTATGCCTTATTTACTTTTATACAATTGTCCAAACGTTGACTACTATATAGTCCACCAACACACCAAGAAGCATTTCTTCTTTTTCTTCCTTTTCTCCTTCTTCTTCCTCTTCTTCTTCCTCTTCTCCTTCTTCTTCTTCTTCCTCTTCTATTTCAGTAGTAGAACAAACAGTATTTCTTTTTTTTCACACTGGTTCAAACGTTTACTTTAGGTCTAAACGTAATGTCCAACCACACACCAAGCAGTATTTCCTACTCTTACAATGAAACGTTTAACAAGAAAAGATTCCTGCAACAAAGAATGATAAATATATATAAATAAAATCCAGTAAAAATTAAATAAAAAAACAAATTATTCTTTTATCTTTTCCGTTTAAAAACACCAAGAGTATTTTCTCATAAAGTTGACTTAAATGCCCTATCGTCAAGATTATGATTCCTCCATATATATATATATATATATATATATATATATATATATATATATATATACATATATATATATATATATATATATATATATATATATATATATATATATATATATATATACCTTATTTATATAAAACTATTTCTGATAACAATGAGATTACCAAACAATTCTTCTTCACCCAAAGGGTTAAGGACTGCCCTGTAAGGATAGAAGAGACTTTAGCTATGGTAAGCAGCTGTTCTAGGAGAAAGACACCCCAGAATCAAACCATTATTCTCTAGCCTTGGGTAGTGCCATAGCTATATATAATACTTCTTGACAATTTCTTCCATTATCTTCAAAATGAAAGTTCTTCATTGGCCATAGAATATAGAAATTGCTTCAGGGATTGCAAATCATATAACTATATCATACTTTTTTTTAAACCTCCACAACTATATATGAGATAGAAGTAAGCATATCAAATAAGATATTTTTCTATTTCTATTTTTTTATTTTCGTATTCATCACTCAGACGAAAATTAAATTGACCTACTTTTTATATCTATTCGTCGACGTGACAGGAATTTTTATTTTATTTATTTTTTTTTTTAAGAATATTGATTTTAAGTCATGTTACTCATATTTAACTTACGAAATTTGTGAATCAATATTAAAGTAGTCATCTCAATTTAAAGTGATTTTATATTCATTTTCAACATTTCTCATTTTATTCATGTAACTTTTTTCAAACTTTGTGATTTTTTATAACTTGTCTCTAACTTAGTAATTCTTAATTTGCTCTAACTTTGTGATTCTTATAATTCTTATTATAATTCTTACGTATTTTGTTACAAGTTAAGAATCTAGCAATATTATATCTTATGACAAAGTAAAAAAAAATCTTCACACATTTATATTTATTGCATATTTTTTGTAAGAGTAAAAAAAATGACGATGAATTATATTGATTTTCTAATTTACAAGTAATCTTTTTTTAGATTAAAAAAAAATTATGACGTTTATAAGTTATGAATATTTTCCTACTTGCAAAAATAAAAAGGCTTCACAAAACTTTATGTATATTACATACTTCATTATATATATATATATATATATATATATATATATATATATATATATATATATATATATATATATATATATATATATATATGTATAAATATACACACACATATATATATATATATAGGCCTATATATATGTATAAATATATATATAAGCCTATATATATACATATATATATGGGCCTATATATATATATATATATATATATATATATATATATATGTATGTATATATAGGCCTATATATATACATATATATATATGCATATATATATATATAGAGGCCTATATATATATGTATATGTATATATATATATATATATATATATATATATATATATATATATATATATATATAGAGGCCTATATATATATGTATATATATATATAGGCCTATATATATGTATATATATAGGCCTATATATATATACATATATATACATATATATATAGGCCTCTATATATATATATATATATATATATATATATATATATATATATTCCTACTTGCAAAACAAAAAAGACAAATGGAAAAACGACCTATCTTCATTTAAAAACAAAACACGAACACTGCAGCCATTGCCTGACCCTCCCTGGTCCTAACTTTGGTGAAGAGGATGCTTGGGCGCTGATCATATATATGGTCAGTCTCTAGGGCATTATCCTGCTTGATAGGGCAGGATATTATCCCTTGCCTCTGCCATTCACGAACGGCCTTTAAACTCATCCACATGATTTCAAATCAAGCATTTGATTATCACTTTACAGTTAAGTTAATAAATTATTAAATTATTCTCTAGCGCAGCGCTAGCTAGAAACATACTTAGACCAGCGCTAACGACAGAGATACTTTAGCGCACTCCCGAGGCGGACAGAGAAACGAACTAGACTAACTCTCCCCGCCTAAGTATAACTCCCCTCAGAACTACCTACCTCCGAGGGGGAGTGGGAGAGAGAGAGAGAGAGAGAGAGAGAGAGAGAGAGAGAGAGAGAGGGGAGAGAAGTATGATGTAAGCGTGTTTACGAGAAGGAGGTCAACCTTGTATCGCCCAGCAAAAGTCTTTCCTGGTTAAAGTGGGAATGCATTTTATGCCTTGTCTTGGAGGAATAGTTGGAACAGGTGTAGCATTCATTGGGAAGAATATGTTATTTTCAATGTTATTATTATTATTATTATTATTATTATTATTATTATTATATATATATATATATATATATATATATATATATATATATATATATATATATATAAAGTCTAAAGTCTAAGTCTATTATTATTATTATTATTATTATTATTATTATTATCAACAACCGAAAAGATTAACAAAAATAAATAAAACTTATTAAAAAAATTAAAATAACTTTAAAAAAACACCATTAGGCCTAAGTGTCCAAGAGCCTTGAATATTAAAAATCCTTATTTATATATCGTTGTATATTTAAAAAACAGAGGAACTTTAACCTTTTTCTCAAAATACCTCTTTAGCTGAATGATTTTCAAAATAAAAAATTACAAAGTTACGTCATATAACGTTTCATAAAAATTTCTACCCTGATTTAATGCAATGACATTTCTTATATCTCATACAAAGTATAGGTAGTAGGTTGGCTAGGGCACCAGCCACCCGTTAAGATACTACCACCAGAGAGTTATGGAGTCCTTTGACTAGCCAGACAGTACTACATTGGATCCTTCTCTCTGGTTACGGTTCACTTTTCCTTTGTCTACACATATACCGAATAGTCTGGAATATTCTCTACCAGATTATTCTCTGGTCTTATACACCTGACAACAATGAGATTACTAAATAATTCTTCTTCACCCAAGGGGTTAACTACTGCACTGTAATTGTTCAGTGGCCACTTTCCTCTTGGAAAGGGTAGAAGAGACTCTTTAGCTATGGTAAGCAGCTCTTCTAGGAGAAGGACACTCCAAAATCAAACCATTGTTCTCTAGTCTTGGGTAGTGCCATAGCCTCTGTATCATGGTCTTCCACTGTCTTCTGTTAAAGTTCTCTTGCTTGAAGGTACACTCGGGCACACTATTCTATCTAATTTCTCTTTCTCTTATTTTGTTAAAGTTTTTATGGTTTATATAGGAAATATTTGTTTTGGTGTTGTTGCTGTTTTTGAAAGATTTTATATTTCCTTGTTTCCTTTCCTCACTGAGCAATTTTCCCTGTTGGGACTTCCTGGGCTTATAGTATCCAGTTATTCCAACTAGGGTTGTAGCTTAGCAATTGATAATAATGATAATAATAATATAGGAAATATTTGTTTTGGTGTTGTCGCTGTTATTAAAATATTCAATTTTTTCCTTGTTTCCTTTCCTCACTGAGCTATTTCTCCCTGCTGGGCCCCCCTGGGCTTATAGCATCCAGTTATTCCAACTAGGGTAGCAGCTTAGTAAGTAATAATAATAATAATAATAATAATAATAATAATAATAATAATAATAATATAGGAAATATTTGTTTTGGTGTTGTTGCTGTTGTTAAAATATTTCTTTTTTTTTCCTTGCTTCCTTTCCTCACTGAGCTATTTTTCCCTGTTGGGGCCCCTTGGCTTATAGCATCCTGCTATTCCAACTATAGTCCATTTCTTTTATCTAGTCAGATTTGCACCTACTCGCAGCGGTGGCCTTTTAGCTCGGAAAAGTTTCCTGATCGCTGATTGGTTAGAATTATCTCGTCCAATCAATCAGCGATCAGGAAACTTTTCCGAGCTAAAAGGGCACCACTGCGAGTCGGTGCCAATCTGCATCGCTAAAAGAAATTGACTATAGGGTAGCAGCTTAGTAAGTGATAATAATAATAATAATAATAATAATAATAATAATGCATAACTTAAATCTCAACCATAACACTGTTCACATACAAAGTATACTCAAGTACCAAAGGGAGAAATATAACCGAGGAAGTATCAACCTTGAGATGAAGGGGCATTAATGATTAGGGAGGATATGTGTCCTTATGTAACCAGCCACTCGAACGAATTCTTCTTTTACCGTCCGCTATTGGCAAATGCCTTCCTCGAATATCCAACAGATTATGTAAATTGAAGACAAAGCCCTCAGAAGAATAATTAACCATTAAATAACAGGACAGGATTAGAAATGAAACTATAAGAGAGATTACTCGAGAGCCATATGTGGACGAGATCATCGTGAAGGCTTAATGGAGATGGTTTGGACATGCTCTTCGCACTCACCAGGAGAGATTAGTTCGCTAAACGTTCAGCTTGGCTCCACAAGGCACCAGAAGAGTTGGAAGACCCAGGCCTACATGGCTGAGGGCTATGAAGCGCGAAGTAGGAGATGATGAATGGAAAAGTATTGATTTAAAAGCTCAAAATAGAGACGACTGGTAAAATCTAACCGAGGCCTTTTGCGTCAATAGGCGTGAGAGATGATGATAATGATATATATATATATATATATATATATATATATATATATATATATTTATAAATATATATATACATATATATATTTATATATATTTACACATATATATATATATATATATATATATATATATAGCCTATATATATACATACATATATATATATATATATATATATATATATATATATGCATATATATACATATTTATATATATTTACACACACACACACACACACACATATATATATATATATATATATATGTATATATATATATATATATATATATATATATATATATATATATATCGCCAGACATTTGGTCTCTATATTATAATATATTATGTATATATGTAGGCTATATGTGTGTGCATTTATATAAAATAATATCAGTTTTTATTTTTTTTTAAAAGTATAGATACTAAAGCACAGAACAGTACGAGTTCATTTTTTTTTTTTTATTCATTAAGCCTTTATCGATCCATAAGCTTAGATTAAAAATGCATTATCTAAAAGGTTATGAAGCAATCAGGCGAAAACTTGAGGTTATAAGAAAGGGGCTTACCAGTCTGGAGATGACCGTGGTAAAGAGAGAGAGAGAGAGAGAGAGAGAGAGAGAGAGAGAGAGAGAGAGAGAGAGAGAGAGAGAGATTTTAACGGACTCTTAGTTTCACTTATTACTTATTAGAATATATAAATTCTAGACCTATTAATTTTTCTGTTTCTAGAATTTTAACTTTTTTAAGGAATTCTCGTATTATTGATAGAATCTAAATTTTTACCTAAGATTTTTTACCAATTCATTTTGAATTACATAGATTTAATATCTAGTTAATTATTCTTATCACTCAGATTTCATATATATATATATATATATATATATATATATATATATATATATATATATATATATATATATATATATATATATATATATATATATATATATATATATATATATTCATCAATCTATTCACCCATATTTAGAATATTTAAAGATAATAAGTATATACTGTATATACATATATATAATTATTTTTTTTTCATTTATTTATTTATTTTTTCCTTATCGATTGAATTTTGATAATCTTATAATTTTTTATATCCCGATTTTTTTTTTCGGGCCAGCCCTGTGAGAGTCAAGCTTGACTCATTGGGCTGGTAAAACTCCTTCTTTTAATAATAATAAAAATAATAGACCTATTTCTTAACGGAGATTTATAGTGAGGAATTATCATGGATATATGTAATGAAAAAAGGTAAAATAAGTAAATAATGAATAAGATATAAGAAGAAGGATAATTTAACATCGTAAAGAATGATCAAAAACTAAAATTACACTGATCAGAAGAGAAACATTTTGAAAAGATTCCACTGCACAGAATTAAAAAGTCGAAAGTCCAAAATACAGTACAAATTTTGGTCTATTTTTCTTTATTAAATCAATCTTTGGGTCTCTTTTTTCGAAATAACCAAAGCTTTTTATATAAAATGGAATGAAGATCATATAAAATAATCCATATTGCCTAGACAAGAAAGAATTAGTTTAGAAGTCTTCTATAACAAACGATGGTATAGCTTTGAATACAAGTCTCAGTAGGCCTAATGAGTCCAATCACATTGTTTCTTATCTCAAATATACAAACTAATTCTTCTGGTCAGCTAATTTATATTTCGGTTTATCTAATTTTTTTATTTAATATATTCTTGTAGTCATTATATTCAAAATATATTCACGAATTTAAGGGAAAAGAAAAAGATTGTTTACGATGGTCATAGCTTCTTATACCTGATTTGGTTGGTTGATTATCTGTCATCTGGCATCCTGACATTTGTACCTGGATATTAGTAGAATGCAGTAGGTCGCCGCCAATGTAAATTAAACTTACTGAGAACCAGAATATCAGTTTCTTACGAATGTACTAATGTAATAAAAGTATTATTTATCATAAGCATCGAATTCTTCTTCACCCAAGGGGTTAACTACTGCACTGTAGTTGTTCAGTGGCTACTTTCCTCTTGGTAAAGGTTGAAGAGACTCTTTAGCTATGATAAGCAGCTCTTCTAGGAGAAGGACACTCCAAAATCAAACCATTGTTCTCTAGTCTTGGGTAGTACCATAGCCTCTGTACCATGGTCTTACACTGCCTTGGGTTAGAGTTCTCTTGCTTGAGGGTACACTTGGGCACACTTTTCTATCTAGTTTCTCTTCCTCTTGTTCTGTTAAAGTTTTTATAGTTTAAATAGGAAATATTTATTTTAATATTGTTACTATTCCTAAAATGTTCTATTTTTCCTTATTTCCTTATTTCCTTTCCTCACTGGGCTATTTTCCCTGTTGGGGCCCCTGGGCTTATAGCATCCTGCTTTTCCAACTAGGGTTGTAGCTTAGCATTTAATAATAATAATAATAATAATAATGATGATGGATAAATAACACTGACACCGTAAGATGAGACATCATACGCTCTTGATAAAACTCTCTACTTTTGGGAATCAGGAAAATCATCAAGAAATTCATGTTTATTAATACAACTACATCAAAATAACAGGAGTAATTTCATCCAGCAAATGGAAAAAAAAGCTCTAGGCTATAGAAAACCAGTCATGGTTGCCAGAAATAAACAGAAAGAGGAAATAATGATAAAATTAGAGCTGTAGTATGGCAAGATGATGGAAGCACCCCTACTGGATAAAGTTGCTAGAATTTCCACCTCGCAATTTTCTGAGGTTGAACAGATCCTCTCGGTGGATAAATCATTATCCTTCCATGTTTCCTGTGGTGAAAAAAAGGGGAAAAAAAGAGGAAAAATAAAATATTTTACCAATGTAGTCCTTATATTAGGTAAATTAGAAAATATGTATTTGAAAAACTACTCTAAATCATTATCCTTCCATGTTTCCTGTGGGGAAAAAAAGAGGAAAAATAAAATATTTTACCAATGTAGTCCTTATATTAGGTAATTTAGAAAATATGTATTTGAAAAACTATGCTAAACACTATGTAGGTATTGTGAAAACTGAGGTTTAAGGTTTAACTCGATAATCTAATATAACTAAATCTTTATCATTATCCTTCCATGTTTCCTGTGAAGAAAAAAGAGGAAAAATAAAATATTTTACTAAAATAGTCCTTATATTAGGTATTTTAGAAAATATGTATTTGAAAAACTACTCTAAACACTATGTAGGTATTGTGAAAACTGAGGTTTAAGGTTTAACTCGATAATCTAATATAACTAAATCTTTAAGAGGTTCAGAACATACATTTAGACAAATGTATGTAAACATAGATTTGCATATCCAATATAGTCCTTAGATTAGATATTTTAGAATATATATGTTTGAAAAACAACGCTAAACACTATGCTAAATACGTAAATATTATGAAAACAGGTTTAACCTAACAAAATCTAACTCTATTAGTTCTAAGAACTAACTTTTAGACAAATATATGTAAACATCTATTTGTATATCCAATATAGTCCTTAGATTAGCTATTTTAGAAAATATATATTTGAAAAAACTACGCTAAACCCCATGTAAATACGTAAATATTATGAAAACAGGTTTAACCGTTGATCTAAATATAACTATGAGTTTTAAGAACTTACTTTTAGACAAATATATTTAAACATCGATTTGTATATCAAATATAATCCTTAAATTAGCTATTTTAGAAAATAAATATTCGAAAAACTACGCTAAACACCATGTAAATATTAGGAAAACTGAGGATTAATTTTTAAACAAAATCTAACTCTATTAGTTTTAAGAACTCGAGTTTAGACAAATATTTCCAAACATTCAATACCTTTTTTTCATTTACATTATTATATGGACTATATATAGGCGTGTTGACACGTCGAACGGTTTGTCGAACGCAGTTCGACAGACAAGTGTTTGAAGTAATGTTCGCAGTTCGACAGACAATTGTTTGAAATGACGTTCGAACGGTTCGAAAAAAGTCTGTTCTCGCCTGACTTTTTGTGGACGGGTCTTCACTGTCCACAAACCTTATGGCCGGGAGCACACTAGCGACTCTGTGGCGCCACAAAGCCACAACATCGTGTGGCGGGGATGTGGTCTCCCAAAGGTTTCCATTGTTTTCAAGTTTTGGCTCTCTGTCGCTCATCCCCGCCACAGGCGTGGCGTGGCTTTGAAAACAATGGAAACCTATGGGAGACCACATCCCCGCCACACGATGCTGTGGCTTTGTGGCGCCACAGAGTCGCTAGTGTGCTCCCGGCCTATGGCTGACTCCACCTCCTCGAACCGTTCGGCCGTGTCAACCCCGCTTAATATACCTTAATTAAGTCGGCTGCTTTCTCGGCCAAGACTATAACAGCGGAATTTGGAGAACCGGAGATGGACGAAGGCATGGCTGATGCATCGACTACTCGGAGTCTAGATGTTCCGTAAACCCTGGAAGGAGACAGCAAATCTATTATTATTATTATTATTATTATTATTAGCTAAGCTACAACCTTAGTTGGAAAAGCAGGATGTTATAAGCCCAAGGGTTCTAACGGAAAATAGCCCAGTGTGGAGATAAACTCTGTTTTTTATTATTATTATTATTATTATTATTATTATTATTATCATTATTATTATTATTATTACTAGCTAAGCTATAACCTCAGTAGGAAAAGCAGGATGTTATAAGCCCAAGGGTTCCAACAGGGAAAATAGCCCAGTGTGGAGATAAAATCTGTTTTTATTATTATTATTATTATTATTATTATTATTATTATTATTATTATTAGCTAAGCTATAACCTTAGTAGGAAAAGCAGGATGTTATAAGCCCAAGGGTTCCAGCAGGGAAAATAGTCCAGTGTGGAGATAAACTCTGTTTATTATTATTATTATTATTATTATTATTATTATTATTATTATTATTATTATTACTAGCTAAGCCATAACCTTAGTAGGAAAAGCAGGATGTTATAAGCCCAAGGGTTCCAACAGGGAAAATAGCCCAGTGTGGAGATAAAATCTGTTTTTATTATTATTATTATTATTATTATTATTATTATTATTATTATTATTATTATTAGCTAAGCTACAACCTTAGTTGGAAAAGCAGGATGCTATAAGCCCAAGGGCTCCAACTGGGAAAATAGTCCAGTGTGGAGATAAAATCTGCTTTTATAATAATAATAATAATAATAATAATAATAATAATAATAATACTTATTATTATTATTATTATTATTATTATTATTAGCTAAGCTACAACCTTAGTTGGAAAAGCAGGATGCTATAGGCCCAAGGGCTCCAACTGGGAAAATAGCCCAGAGTGGAGATAAAATCTGCTTTTATTATTATTATTATTATTATTATTATTATTATTATCATTTTGAAAAGCAAGATGTTATAATCCCAAGGATTCCAACAGGGAAAATAGCCCAAGGAGGAAAGAAAATAAGGAAATAGATAAAATATATGTGAAGAAATAGTGATTAATGATATAAAATATCTTATGATCAGTAACAACGTTAATTAAGATAAAGACTTATATCAACCTGTTCAACATAAAAAACATTAAAACATTTAGGCTTACATTAAGTTTGAATACCTGAAGTTCCAACTATTACATAGCCTATACACAGATTTAGTAAATCTCATTTTAACATACTTTCATATTCCATAGAATCAGCAACTATTAATCACAATAAAACCATGTATCATAAATTAATAGGCCTACCTTTACATAGCCTATACATAGATTTGGTAAGTCTCATTTTATCATACTTTTATATTCCATAGAATCAGCAACTATTAATCAAATAAAAACCTATGTATTATAAATTAGTAGGCCTACCTTTACATAGCCTATACATACTGTAGATTTAGTAAGTCTCATTTTAAAATACTTTCATATTCCATAGAATCAGCAACTATTAATCACAATAAAACCATGTATCATAAATCAGTAGGCCTACCTTAACTCAGGATCCACCACAGCCATCGGATCTCCAGGTGGCCCTATTTTAGCCGTCCCAACTGGATTGTGGCTAGTCACAGCCGATAGCCGTATGACACAGGACACGTACTCGTTATAAAGTGACTTGTGGTCATCAGCAGTTTCGGCATTTGTCTTCATGCATTCCGAGTATCTTGGAAGGTGTAAAGTAGCTCCGATTTTCTGAAAAGCCTTTGTCCTTGATAGTCGAATGGCTAGTTTGAATGCTGGGGGATAATACAAATGTTCTTTATTAGAAAGTAGGCCTAGGTGATTATAAGGGAGTCACTTCATATCTTCTAAAAGTGAGGATAATAATTGGCTAACAGGAATGCTGGGGAATAATACAAATGTTCTTTATTACAAAGTAGGCCTAGGTGATTATAAGGGAGTCACTTCATATCTTCTAGAAGTGGGGATAATTATTGGCTATTTTAAATGTTGGGAACAAGACAAATGTTCTTTCTTAGAGAGTAGGCCTAGGTGATTATTAGGGAGTCACTTCACATCTTCTAGAAGTGAGGATAATAATTGGCTAACTTGAATGCTGGGGAATAATCCATATATTCTTTATTTAGAAAGTAGGCCTAGGTGATTATTAGGGAGTCACTTCACATCTTCTAGAAGTGGGGATAATCATTGGTTAACTTGAATGCTGGGGAATAATACATATATTCTTTATTAGAAAGTAAGCCTAGGTGATTATTAGGGAGTCACTTCACATCTTCTAGAAGTGGGGATAATCATTGGTTAACTTGAATGCTGGGGAATAATACATATATTCTTTATTAGAAAGTAAGCCTAGGTGATTATTAGGGAGTCACTTCACATCTTCTAGAAGTGGGGTTAATTATTGGCTAACTTGAATGTTAGGAGCAATGCAAATTTTCTTTATTTTAGCAAGTAGGCCTAGGTGATTATATGGGAGTCACTTCATATCTTCTAGATGTGGGGATAATTATTGGCTATTTTAAATGTTGGGAACAAGACAAATGTTCTTTATTAGCAAGTAGGCCTAGGTGATTATTAGGGAGTCACTTCATATCTTCTAGAAGTGGGGTTAATTATTGGCTATTTCAAATGTTGGGAACAAGACAAATGTTCTTTATTTTAGCAAGTAGGCCTAGGTGATTATAAGGGAGTCACTTCATATCTTCTAGAAATGGGGATAATTATTGTCTAACTTGAATGCTGGGGACAATGTAAATATTTTCTATTCAGAAAGTAGACCTAGGTAATTATAAGGGAGTCACTTCATATCTTCTAGAAGTGGGGTTAATTATTGGCTAACTTGAATGTTGGGAGCAATGTAAATGTTCTTTATTTTAGCAAGTAGGCCTAGGTGATTATATGGGAGTCACTTCATATCTTCTAGAAATGGGGATAATTATTGTCTAACTTGATTGCTGGGAACAATGTAAATATTTTCTATTCAAAAAGTAGGCCTAGGTAATTATAAGGGAGTCACTTCATATCTTCTAGATGTGGGGATAATTATTGGCTAACTTTAAAGTTAGAAACAAGACAAATGTTCTTTATTTAGAAAGTAGGCCTAGGTAATTATAAGGGAGTTACTTCATATCTTCTAGAAGTGAGGATAATAATTGGCTAACAGGAATGCTGGGGAATAATACATATATTCTTTATTTAGAAAGTAGGCCTAGGTAATTATAAGGGAGTCACTTCATATCTTCTAGAAGTGGGGATAATTGTTGTCTAACTTGAATGTTGGGGAATAATACAAATGTTCTTTAATAGAAAGTAGGCCTAGGTGACTATAAGGGAATCACTTCATATCTTCTAAAAGTGGGGATAATTATTGGCTATTTTAAAAGTTGGGAACAAGACAAATGTTCTTTATTAGAAAGTAGGCCTAGGTGATTATAAGGGTGTCACTTCACATCTTCTGGAAGTGGGGATAATCATTGGCTAACTTGAATGTTGGGAGCAATGCAAATGTTCTTTATTTTAGCAAGTAGGCCTAGGTGATTATATGGGAGTCACTTCATATCTTCTAGAAATGGGGATAATTATTGTCTAACTTGAATGCTGGGAACAATGTAAATATTTTCTATTCAGAAAGTAGGCTTAGGTAATTATAAGGGAGTCACTTCATATCTTCTAAAAGTGGGGATAATTATTGGCTATTTTAAATGTTAGGAACAAGACAAATTTTCTTTATTTAGAAAGTAGGCCTAGGTGATTATAAGGGAGTCACTTCACATCTTCTAGAAGTGGGGTTAATTATTGGCTAACTTGAATGTTAGGAGCAATGCAAATGTTCTTTATTTTAGCAAGTAGGCCTAGGTGATTATTTGGGATTCACTTCACATCTTCTAGAAGTGAGGATAATAATTGTCTAACTTGAATGCTGGGAACAAGACAAATATTCTTTAATTTAGAAGGTATATGCCTAGATAATTATCAGGAGTCATATCATATTTTCTCTAAAAGTGTGGTTAATTAGAATATTTCAAACATCATATCTTTTAGAAGTGAGGGTAGTTAGCATATTTCAACCATCATATCTTTTAGAAATGTGGCTAATTAGCATATTTCAACCATCATATCTTTTAGAAGTGAGGTTAATTAGCATATTTCAAGTATGGTTAGCATATCTTACTCTTCACTACTTTAGAAAATCGATAATTATCAATGGAGTCAAATCAGATCTTCTAAAAGTGAGAATAATTAACTTATCTGGTAAACTTCTTTACTTTAGAAAGTAGATAATTATCAATGGATTTAAATCCCATCTTCTTGAGGTTAATTGGCTTACCTAAAAAACATTTAGATCCAGACAGTATTTTATACATATAACATCCAAGTCAGAAAAAAAGAGAGATTAGTTCACCAAACGTTCAGCTGGGATCCACAAGGCACTAGACGAGTTGGAAGACCCAGGCCTACATGGATGAGGACTATGCAGTGCGAAGTAGATGATGAATGGAGAAATATTGAATTAAAACCTCAAGATAGAGACGACTGGCAAAATCTAACTGAAGCCCTTTGCGCCAATAGACGTAGGAGATGATGATGAATATCCGAGTGTTTTAGATGTTCTAAGATCTCATATTCACATTATTATTATTATTATTATTATTATTACTTGCTGAGCTACAGCCCTAGTTGGAAAAGCAAGATGCTATAAGCCCAGGGGCCCCAACAGGGAAAATAGCTCAGTGAGGAAAGGAAACAAGAAAAAATAATATACATCAGCCTACATTCGACTCTGGCGACTTCCATCGCCTGAATATACATTACGCCATTTAATTTCCTACGTAAACCGAATGAACCACTCACCATATTTCATGCACTGTATATCATACGGATGATCGAGATAGTTAGGATCAATTCCCGGAGGATGTAGAGGATCCCTGGAAACCATCCGGACGATACCCCGGCTCTTCGGGTGAAGGCAGGACGCCATGAAGGCGAAGCCCTCCGAACTGTGGTTGCTCATTTGGGGGAATGCGGCGTCGAAGTACTGCGGGTCAATATTTATGAGTTTGTTTATTTTAAGAATTTAGTGATACATTTTAATCATAATACTATTCTTAAGTAAGTCAATTCTATTTCACATAATCCACATTTTTATTTGATAGGTGAGCTTAAAACTGTTTGTGCAATGAAGGGGCTTACTGCATATATATATATATATATATATATATATATATATATATATATATATATATAAACCATACGTATATATATATATATATATATATATAAACTATATACATATATGTATATGTATATAGTTTATATATATATATATATATATATATATATATATATACACATATATAGAAACCATATATATATATATATATATACATATATACATATATATATATATATAAACTATATGTATATATATATATATATATATATACATATATATAC
>NC_090748.1:107881995-107889495 GCF_036898095.1 Palaemon carinicauda
TGGTAAATCTCCTTCCTTAAAAAGAGGTCTGTGACTCAGATGACTGGTAAAAAGGCTTATGACTCAAAGGGCTGGTAAATCTCCTTCCTTAAAAGAGGTCTGTGACTCAGAGGACTGGTAAAAAGGCTTATGACTCAAAGGGCTGGTAAATCTCCTTCCTTAAAAAGAGGTCTGTGACTCAGAGGACTGGTAAAAAGGCTTATGACTCAAAGGGCTGGTAAGTCTCCTTCCTTAAAAAGAGGTCTGTGACTCAGAGGACTGGTAAAAAGGCTTATGACTCAAAGGGCTGGTAAATCTCCTTCCTTAAAAAGAGGTCTGTGACTCAGATGACTGGTAAAAAGGCTTATGTCTCAAAGGGCTGGTAAGTCTCCTTCCTTAAAAAGAGGTCTGTGACTCAGAGGACTGGTAAAAAGGCTTATGACTCAAAGGGCTGGTAAGTCTCCTTCCTTAAAAAGAGGTCTGTGACTCAGAGGACTGGTAAAAAGGCTTATGACTCAAAGGGCTGGTAAGTCTCCTTCCTTAAAAAGAGGTCTGTGACTCAGAGGACTGGTAAAAAGGCTTATGACTCAAAGGGCTGGTAAGTCTCCTTCCTTAAAAAGAGGTCTGTGACTCAGAGGACTGGTAAAAAGGCTTATGACTCAAAGGGCTGGTAAATCTCCTTCCTTAAAAGAGGTCTGTGACTCAGAGGACTGGTAAAAAGGCTTATGACTCAAAGGGCTGGTAAGTCTCCTTCCTTAAAAAGAGGTCTGTGACTCAGAGGACTGGTAAAAAGGCTTATGACTCAAAGGGCTGGTAAGTCTCCTTCCTTAAAAAGAGGTCTGTGACTCAGAGGACTGGTAAAAAGGCTTATGACTCAAAGGGCTGGTAAGTCTCCTTCCTTAAAAAGAGGTCTGTGACTCAGAGGACTGGTAAAAAGGCTTATGACTCAAAGGGCTGGTAAGTCTCCTTCCTTAAAAAGAGGTCTGTGACTCAGAGGACTGGTAAAAAGGCTTATGACTCAAAGGGCTGGTAAGTCTCCTTCCTTAAAAAGAGGTCTGTGACTCAGAGGACTGGTAAAAAGGCTTATGACTCAAAGGGCTGGTAAATCTCCTTCCTTAAAAAGAGGTCTGTGACTCAGATGACTGGTAAAAAGGCTTATGTCTCAAAGGGCTGGTAAATCTCTTCCCTTAAAGAGGGCTTATGACTCAAGGGGTTGGTAAATCTCCTCCCTTAAAAAGGGCTTATGACTCAAGGGGTTGGTAAATCTCCTCCCTTAAAAAAAGGCTTATGATTCAAAGGGCTGGTAACTCTCCTCCCTTAAAACTAGGCTTGTGACTCATAGGGCTGGGAAAAAGGCTTATGACTCAAAGGACTGGTAAATCTCTTCCCTTAAAAAAGGCTTATGACCCAAAGGGCTGGTAAATCTCCTTCCTTAAAAAAAGGCTTATGACCCAAAGGGCTGGTAAATCTCCTCCCTTAAAAAGTGGCTTTGATTCAAAGGGTTGGTAAATCTTCTCCCTTAAAAAAGGCTTTTGACTCAAAGGGCTGGTAAAAAGGCTTATGACTCAAGGGGCTGGTAAATCTCCTCCCTTAAAAAAAGGCTTATGACTCAGAAGACTAGTAAAAAGGCTTATGACTCAAAGGGTTGGTAAATCTTCTCCCATAAAAAAGGCTTATGACTCAAAGACTGGAAAATCTCCTCACTTAAAAAAAGGCTTATGACTCAGGGGGCTGGTAAATCTCTTCTCTTAAAAAGGCTTATGACTCAAAGGGCTAGTAAATCCCTTCCCTTAAAAAGTGGCTTATGACTCAGGGGGCTGGTAAATCTCCTTCCTTAAAAAGTGGCTTATGACTCAGGGGGCTGGTAAATCTCTTTCCTTAAAAAGTGGCTTATGACTCAGGGGGCTGGTAAATCTCTTTCCTTAAAAAGTGGCTTATGACTCAGGGGGCTGGTAAATCTCTTCCCTTAAAAAGTGGCTTATGACTCAGGGGGCTGGTAAATCTCTTCCCTTAAAAAGTGGCTTATGACTCAGGGGGCTGGTAAATCTCTTCCCTTAAAAAGTGGCTTATGACTCAAATCTTCCCTTAAAAAAGGCTTATGACTCAAAGAACTGATAAATATCCTCCCTTAAAAAGTGGCTTATAACTCAAATCTTCCCTAAAAAAAAGGTTTATGACTCAAAGAACTGATAAATATTCTCCCTTAAAAAGTGGCTTATAACTCAAATCTTCCCTTAAAAAAGGCTTATGACTCAAAGAACTGATAAATATCCTCCCTTAAAAAGTGGCTTATGACTCAAACCTTCCCTTAAAAAAGGCTTATGACTCAAAGAACTGATAAATATCCTCCCTTAAAAAGTGGCTTATGGCTCAAATCTTCCCTTAAAAAAAGGCTTATGACTCAAAGAACTGATAAATATCCTCCCTTAAAAAGTGGCTTATGGCTCAAATCTTCCCTTAAAAAAAGGCTTATGACTCAAAGAACTGATAAATATCCTCCCTTAAAAAGTGGCTTATGACTCAAATCTTCCCTTAAAAAAGGCTTATGACTCAAACCTTCCCTTAAAAAAGGCTTATGACTCAAAGAACTGATAAATATCCTCCCTTAAAAAGTGGCTTATAACTCAAATCTTCCCTTAAAAAAGGCTTATGACTCAAAGAACTGATAAATATCCTCCCTTAAAAAGTGGCTTATGACTCAAACCTTCCCTTAAAAAAGGCTTATGACTCAAAGAACTGATAAATATCCTCCCTTAAAAAAGTGGCTTATGACTCAAATCTTCCCTTAAAAAAGGCTTATGACTCAAAGTACTGGTAAATCTCCTCCCTTAAAAAGTGGCTTATGACTCAAATCTTCCCTTAAAAAAGGCTTATGACTCAAAGAACTGATAAATATCCTCCCTTAAAAAGTGGCTTATGACTCAAATCTTCCCTTAAAAAAGGCTTATGACTCAAAGAACTGATAGATATCCTCCCTCAAAAAGTGGCTTATGACTCAAATCTTCCCTTAAAAAGGCTTATGACTCAAATCTTCCCTTAAAAAAGGCTTATGACTCAAATCTTCCCTTAAAAAGGCTTATGACTCAAAGAACTGGTAAACCCCCCACCCTTAAAAACGAAAGACCTAGCTTAAAACCACAACTAGCAATTAAAGGGCTGGTAAAAAAGGCTTATGACTCAAAGTACTGGTAAACCCCCACCATTAAAAAAGACTTAGCTTGAAACCACAACTAGCAACTAGTGACAAATGAAAACTAAATAGCAGTAACCATTCCAATTCCCCACTCACCCAAGGTCTATATATAAGGTATATCTGGACCGTGCACTCACCCAATTCCTTCCCAGCAGCAACGAAGGTCTGCGCCAGTTCCGAATCGGCCGTGACGTACCTCAAAGCCGGATCGTAGCACTGCACGGCGTCCTGCCGTTGCCTTACGTGATCGCGCTCGCCGTGCGAGGTGGCGTTTTTGCACTCCTTCGGTAGGTTCTTCTTGCTGGGATCGGGATTACATTGCTCCTGAAGGAATGAGATTTTATAGTTATTTCTTTTAGATATGTTAGAACTTTGGGTTTCATATTTTAGTTGTTTTTGTTGGGTTATTATAGGGAATTATGGGAATATTGGCTTTCATGTTTTAGTTGTTTTTGTTGGATTATTATCGGGAAGTATGGGAATATTGGCTTTCATGTTTTAGTTGTTTTTGTTGGGTTATTATCGGGAATTATGGGAATATTGGCTTTCATGTTTTAGTTGTTTTTGTTGGGTTATTATCGGGAATTATGGGAATATTGGGTTTCATGTTTTAGTTGTTTTTGTTGGGTTATTATCGGGAATTATGGGAATATTGGGTTTCATATTTTAGTTGTTTTTGTTGGGTTATTATCGGGAATTATGGGAATATTGGCTTTCATGTTTTAGTTGTTTTTGTTGGGTTATTATCGGGAATTATGGGAATATTGGCTTTCATATTTTAGTTGTTTTTGTTGGGTTATTATCGGGAATTATGGGAATATTGGGTTTCATATTTTAGTTGTTTTTGTTGGGTTATTATAGGGAATTATGGGAATATTGGGTTTCATATTTTAGTTGTTTTTGTTGGGTTATTATCGGGAATTATGGGAATATTGGGTTTCATATTTTAGTTGTTTTTGTTGGGTTATTATCGGGAATTATGGGAATATTGGCTTTCATATTTTAGTTGTTTTTGTTGGGTTATTATCGGGAATTATGGGAATATTGGGTTTCATATTTTAGTTGTTTTTGTTGGGTTATTATCGGGAATTATGGGAATATTGGCTTTCATATTTTAGTTGTTTTTGTTGGGTTATTATCGGGAATTATGGGAATATTGGGTTTCATATTTTAGTTGTTTTTGTTGGGTTATTATAGGGAATTATGGGAATATTGGGTTTCATATTTTAGTTGTTTTTGTTGGGTTATTATCGGGAATTATGGGAATATTGGGTTTCATATTTTAGTTGTTTTTGTTGGGTTATTATCGGGAATTATGGGAATATTGGGTTTCATGTTTTAGGTGTTTTTGTTGGGTTATTATAGGGAATTATGGGAATATTGGGTTTCATGTTTTAGTTGTTTTTGTTGGGTTATTATCGGGAATTATGGGAATATTGGGTTTCATGTTTTGTTTGTTTTTGTTGGGTTATTATCGGGAATTATGGGAATATTGGGTTTCATATTTTAGTTGTTTTTGTTGGGTTATTATCGGGAATTATGGGAATATTGGGTTTCATGTTTTAGTTGTTTTTGTTGGGTTATTATCGGGAATTATGGGAATATTGGCTTTCATGTTTTAGTTGTTTTTGTTGGGTTATTATCGGGAATTATGGGAATATTGGGTTTCATATTTTAGTTGTTTTTGTTGGATTATTATCGGGAATTATGGGAACATTGGGTTTCATCTTTTGTTTGTTTTTGTTGGGTTATTATCGGGAATTATGGGAATATTGGGTTTCATGTTTTAGTTGTTTTTGTTGGGTTATTATCGGGAATTATGGGAATATTAACTTTCATGTTTTGTTTGGGAATTATGACAACATTGGCTTTAAAGTTTTTGATTATTATAAGATTTTTCCCTTAGAACGTATTCCTGAAATGACTTTATATCTAAAACTATATTTTCATAATGAAAAGTATTTCTCAATTTCCTTTATTTCTCAGAATAATATTTATCTTTATGGAAATTTTTTTCTGATTTCAAATTACTTCAAGATAAAATCTTAGAATAGATATATAAGTGGATTTTGGTGTTATTCAATGTACAAAAATTAATAATTAGATGAAATAAAAAAAATATACATATATAGATAAAAAAATTATAAACCATGATAAACACACACCAAAAAAAGAAAAAAAAATGAAAATGTTCATGTCTAAATATATTAGCATCTGACCTTAGTTAACATATTAAACAAAGCACTTTCATAATTGTTGTTAAAATATTCGACTAAGCTGATTAAAATTTACTATAACAGTTTCAAAAGATGCCAGATTTAATCTAAGCTTTTATAAAAGATTATCAAAAGGGGAAAGATATAATTAAAAATACAGTGGATAAAATTGTTATCATTGTGATAGAAAATTCCTGAAACGTGAGTTTTTATAATTCTAACTCTATTATTATTATTATTATTATTATTATTATTATTATTATTATTATTATTGTCATTATCATTATTATTATTATTATTATCATCATTATTATTATTATTATTATTATCATCATTATTATTATTATTATCATCATTATTTTTATTATTATTATTATTATCATTATTATTATTATTATTATTATTATTATTACAAGCTAGGCTATAACCCTAGTTGGAAAAGCAAGATGCTATAAGCCGAAGGGCTCCAACAGGAAAAAATAGCCCCGTGAGGAAAGGAAACAAGTAGATAAATAAACTACAAGAGAAGAATAAAAAATGAAAATAAGATATTTCAAGAACAGTAACAACATGTTGATTCAGAATTACTTTAAATATATTTAATATTTATCGTAGTGGTTTTAAACTAATGTATTTCATGAATCTTTATAGCAGTTGGTATAGAATTGGATATAGGCCTATTCAAATATCTTTTATTTCAATGCTGCAATGTAAAAAAAAATGTTAACATTCTTTTGAGTCCTAGAGAGAGAGAGAGAGAGAGAGAGAGAGAGAGTAGCATAAACTTCTTTTATCTATCTGTTATACTAAATCTGTGGTCGATTGAAGATAACTTGATAAATATGAAGGCATTGGAGAGATAATCAGGCAACCGACCCCTTAATGTAGGAATAACAGTTGGAAAGAAGAAGAAGAAGAAGAAGATGATGATGAACACCAACTAAAGATGTTACCCGGTATATTAGAAAGGCCCTAGAAATTAGAAGTAAAAGTAGGTAAGGTGTGCTGCCTGTGTAGGAAGTAACTAATAATAATGAATTTTCTGCTACTTCTAGTAGTGTGCCCACAATCACAGAGTTGTGGAGAGAGAGCAACGAGGAACCCGGAACCTGGAAGAAGAAGAAGAAGAAAAAGAAGACATAACGGATACCTTAAACAACTTCGGCCGTAAACGCCAGCATTCTGCTTTATTGGCGTATTTCTTCATCTCGGCGAAGCCCCATCCTACAGCTCCGTGTTCGTTCTCCCAGGAGTCGAAATCCTGCGGCGACCCGTACGTGTGGATGTTGAAGTTAACCGAGCCGCTTCCGCCCAGCATGCGTCCTCTGGACCAAGATGATTGCTGGAATAGTTTTATGTAATCAAGTAATAAGATTCCAACTTGGGGTCGACAGGCTGCTCATGAGAATTTTGTGTAAGTGTAAAAGTTCACAATTTGCATCCTTGTGACAGTACTTAGAATTTACCATCATCATAAAGTCATAGTACAATAGCTAGCTGGCATACTAAGCCTTTACCATCATCATAATGTTATAGTACAATAGCTAGCTGGCATACTAAGCCTTTACCATCATCATAATGTTATAGTACAATAGCTAGCTGGCATACTAAGCCTTTACCATCATCATAAAGTCATAGTACAATAGCTAGTAGGCCTACCAAGTATTTACCATCATCATAATGCCATAGTACAATAGCTAGTAGGCCTACCAAGCCTTTACCATCATCAAAAAGTCATAGTACAATAGCTAGTAGGCCTACCAAGTATTTACCATCATCATACTGTCATAGTACAATAGCTAGAAGGCCTACCACTCATGCTTACCCTTCCTTCCATGGCTACCATTGATTTCTTCTGAGGTGCCGTAAGGTATCTCCAGTCGTGCTTTGACCTTAGCAGGAAAACTGCTGACATAGGAAGTTGAGTGAGCCATGGCTCTTCCCCTCCAGCTTCCACAAGAAGAACTTTGAAATGTTCTACCTCGCTCAGTCTGGCGGCCAAGACGCTGCCTGCTGTTCCACCTCCCACGATGATGAAATCATAGATTCTCTCTGGCTTGTAAACAATTCCCTGCGAGGTCGAAAAACAAACCTGCCATATCCAAGCTGCTG
>NC_090748.1:107899495-107994495 GCF_036898095.1 Palaemon carinicauda
TACTATGGCCTGCCTTAGGGCAAGAGCCCGTGGGTGACCTGCTGTGCAGGTCGTTCTAATTCCTACCTACCTAGCAATGATAACCCTGGAACCTACACTGCATGTTCAGTTACTATAATCAGAGACAATGATAAAGATAAGGGAATTTCTGTTTCCCTAAATGACCTTATGGTCCGCTGGAGGAAGAGCTAAGATATTTTTTCCTGAAGACCCACAAAGACAGGATTGTTTAGAAGTATTCTGATAAACATTTTACCCAAGAAGGTTATTTATTGCATTTTAAATTGAATTTTGCTTCGAATAATAATATTTTTAATTAGTATTTATAGTGTTTAATTTTTCCTCTTATCCTATCTATCATACAAGGTAACTTGTTAATTTACTCTTTAAGAGACCCAGAAAGACATGATTGTTTAGAAGTATTCTGATAAACATTTTACCCAAGAAGGTTATTTATTGCATTTTAAATTTAATTTTGCTTCGAATAATAATATTTGTAATTAGTATTTATAGTGTTTCATTTTTCCTCTTATCCTATCTATCATACACAGTAACTTGTTACTTTTCAAACCATATATGAAGAATTCATATGAATATTAACACACATATAACCTACTAATTGACATTTCAATATTAATTCATACGTGGTGATAACAATCATAATGACCAATTCTTAATAATGTTACATTTAGGTAAATTGGCAATTGCTGTCTGACAGTCCATGGCAACTACTTATGATTAGTATACCAATCATTGTGCGAATGACACACACACACACACACACACACACACACACCAAGTCTATCCGATCTAATGCAACCTATTGGGGAGAGTAAATCCAACATTTAGTAGTGTATCACTAAATCCTTTTTGACTTGAAGCAGTCAATCTGTTAGGTGTGTAGGTGCCAACATATTATATAAGACCTTTATTATTATTATTATTATTATTATTATTATTATTATTATTATTATTATTATTATTATTATTATTATTATTATTATTATTATTAGCTAGGCTACAACCCGAGTTGGAAAAGCAGGATGCTAAAAGCCCAAGGGCTCCAACTCGAAAAAAAAAAGAAAAAAATAAAAAAATAGCCCAGCAAGGAAAGGAAATAAATAACTATATGAGAATTAATGAATAATAATTAACATGAAATATCTCGTTTAAGAATACATTTACATTTTATTCATGCAAGTTATACGCCTAATTTCTTTTTTTTAAGTTCTATTAATAATTCTAAAACACATCAGATCCATATATACAGTATTACCCTACCTCAACATACCCCAGTGATTTCCTCCTACATTTTAGTTTTACCTTTTCTGTCTTCCTTAATAGAATCAATATATATTCTAATATACCATTCCCGTAAATATTTATAGAAACTATAGGCTATACATGATTTATAAGAAAATTCACTGAAACCTCAAAGTATTTTTTCACTTCTAACTTCTCCAATTTACTTCTTATCCTTAGTTTCATGTTTTCCAACTAGGGCTGTAGCTTAGCTTGTAATAATAATAATGATAATAACAACAACAACAACAATAATAATAATAATAATAATAATAATAATAATAATAATAATAATGATAATAATAATAATAATAATAATAATAATAATAATAATAATAATAATAATAATAATAATAATAATTCTTTCCCAATGGAAATTATATTCAGTACTCATATATATATATATATATATATATATATATATATATATATATATATATATATATATATATATATATATATACTTGTTAACAATAAAAATACTTATGGTAATAAAACACAATTGCAGTTTTTTTTTTTTTTTTTGCAGGTCTTTTTAAACGAGACAAACAACCCGTCAATCTTTGTAAATTATCTTATCTCGAGCTAAATTAGTTTATCAGTTATATATTATATGATAAGATAGATAATAGAAAAAGATGATATGGCTCTTTGCCATGATCAACCTAGGGTGGTGTCAATGACCTAAGGTTGATTGCCCAAGAGCTAAATCTTGAAAAAAAAAATGGGAGTGGAATTTTTATATGTAATCAGTGTGAATCTCTATACATTAAATAAACCGTAAAATATTGCTCAATCATTTTTCTTATATATACTATACAAAATTAGATAAAGCACTATACGTCAGTGAATTTAATTACCACATGGGAGAACCAATACTATTTCCTTGACTCTACGCCTACGTGCAACCTCAAAAATTAAATACCCACATGTAGGAAAAAAGGTAGGAGACGAATATATATGTTTCCTATAAAATATACAATAATAAAGAATTCTACTAAATTAATAAATAATAGTACTCATGGTATAGAAAACCTCTGCAATTATTATCACACCAATTCTATTGTTGACAATATTTCCATTTTCATTCTTTGATGCCAAACATCTGTTTGGCAACCAGATCCAAGTCGTCTTTTTGATCAATTTGATGTTTCTTCTTTAGTGTTTCCTTAATTGTGTTTACGAATAGCTTGAGTTTTCAGTTTGTTTATTGTTTTGGATAGTTTTACTAGATTATATTTCATCTCTCTTGGATTTTACCTTCATTTCTAATCCATTTGTTATTAGATTCTTGGTGTTTACTGATAGTTTTCCTTCACATTCTTTGGGAAATTTTCTACCTATCTCTTGTCCTGATTCCAATACAAATTTTCTTAAACTACTGTTCATGTTATAAAAATATAAAAATACAAAACAAGACGAAGCATTAACCTTTAACCCTTACACAGAGAGGAGAACCAATACCATTTCCATAAATGTTTCACCTTCTTTGGGAAATTTTCTACCTATCTCTTGCCCTGATCCCAATACATTTTTTTTAAAAAATTACTGTCCATATTATAAAAATATAAAAATACAAGACAAGACGAAGCATTAACCTTTAACCCTCATACAGAGAGGAGAACCATGTTTACTGATAGTTTTCCTTCACCTTCTTTGGGAAATTTTCTACCTATCTCTTGTCCTGATTCCAATACATTTTTTTAAAAAATTACTGTCCATGTTATAAAAATATAAAAACACAAAACAAGACGAAGCATTAACCTTGTTCTTGTTCTTGTTCTTGTTGTTGGGCGGAGGGATTTGCCTTTCCATCGGCACCTCCTTGGGTTTCTTCTTTATTCTAATTCTTTTATTTTCTTCTCTCTTTTTTTCCACATTTGATAGATATATTCTTTTCTTTTCTCTATTCCTTCTTTCTTGAACAGCACGTTAAATCTCATACAGAGAAGAGAACCAATATCATTTCCTTAAATGTTATCATCCTGAAGGGTTGCATTGTCACCTTGTGTATTCAAAACATGTCGTCGTGGAAGCAAGTGACAGACCGTCTATTATCATGATTCAGATTACCGACACGCAAAGTAAGCATTATTTAAATAAGATATGATACCCTATTAACGTTTCTTTGCAGGTTAATATTAAACAGGGGTTAAAAACGTAGTTAAATATGTGAAAACGTTGTTTGTAAGCAAACATTTAACTGGGCCTCGCATACGCTAATGTTGACATCCTAGCCTGGAGCTCTTATTAACATTTATCATGTTATCAGTGTTATCTTTGGATTACATTAACCAAATTAAGCATATATTTAATTGTAATGACTCCCTTATCTCACCAATAACGGCAAAGTTACCTTATCCATAATTGACACTTGTTGACACACCCTATGCTGTCGAAACTGGTACATTATGGCCCTATGCGTACGGTACACCTCTCATGCGAAATGTATGCGTATATTTTACCGGTTGAGTAACATTTACTGGGAGGATTCATCCTTAGCTTCTGTTAGGTATTGCTAATATATTCTGGGAGCGTTTGTAGGGTGACGGCCAGATCCCGTAGAGAACGGGAATATTCTGAACTGTGGCCGTCGTTCTAAAAACGATTTTGGCGGGAGAAGCTAACTTAAAAAACCCACCTAACCTATGCTAAAAGCCGTATCCTTACCCAAGGGGGCTTCGCCTCCCCGGACCCCCCCTTACACAACAGTTTCCTTATCTACGAGCATGACGGGAGAAGCTAACTTAAAAAACCCACCTAACCTATGCTAAAAGCCGTGTCCTTACCCAGGGGGGTTGCGCTCCCCTGGACCCCCCTTACACAACATATTTAAGATCCGTAAACCATTTCCAAACGTTTTTATTCTATACATGATAACAGTCGGAGTGATAATAAGCAAATTAAGACGCTTGGCCGTAGCGCTACAAACTACCCGATTCATCCTTAACTTCTGTTAGGTGTTGCTAATATATTCTGTTTAATTAAACATGGGTTACGGAATGGCCAAGTTATGTCTATAGTCAATTTTTGTTAGCGAGGCAGATTTGCACCGACTTGCAGGGGTGCAGTTTTAGCTCGGAGAAGTTTCCCGATCGCTGATTGGCTGGACAAGATAATTCTAACCAATCAGATAGCAGCTTTTTTTTTTCAAGCTAAAAGGGCACCGCTGCGAGTTGGTGCAAATTTGCCTCGCTAAAAAAAATTGACTAAAGGTGTAATGGACGGAAACTATTGTCCCATTCAACTCTTATGCATCCTATCAGCGTCGAAACCGTAACCTAACCTACGACGTTACACCTTAACCTGACTGTTCCTCCCCCCCTGGTTTTATTTTAGATTAGCATTTGTTCCTTAAACAATGTTAATCATTATATTTCAATTAATCATTACTGATACATTCGCTTTAACCCATAAATATCAATCGCTTGGTTCTACTAACCCTGATAATTAACCCTTTAATCCCCAAAGGACGTACTGGTACGTTTCACAAAAGCCATCCCTTTACCCCCATGGACGTACCGGTACGTCCTTGCAAAAAAATACTATAAAAATTTTTATTTTCATATTATTGATAATTTTTGGAAAAAATTCAGGCATTTTAGAGAATGAGACCAACCTGACCTCTCTATGACAAAAATTAAGGCTGTTAGAGCAATTTGAAAAAAATATACTGCAAAATGTGCTGGGAAAAAACAACCCTCTGGGGGTTAAGGGTTGGAAATTTCCAAAGAGCCTGGGGGTAAAAGGGTTAAAGAAATTGTTTAGCTTACAGCGCTAAATTTTCCTAAGTTCGCCGTGAACCCTGCCACGGGTAGATCCTTCCTAGTAGAATTAGTATAGTGACTGGTTTACTTATCATTGGCCCCCCTAGTTTATTGAGATATATTTTGGTTACGCGAGCATAACTTCACTTAGTTCATAGTTTATTTCCTCTTCCAATTCTGAGTGCGTTTTGGGTGGTTGGAAGTAACATAGCTCAAATGGTAATTTTCTGCCAGTTTTAACATCAGAAATGTTCAAAACCCCTATAATTACACTAACGTTTTTTAAAGCCAAAAATATTTTCTTATATAAATTTACCGTTCCCCCACCGTGACTCGACCCGGAGAACATCAAACGTGTGATACTTCAATTTATCGTGAGATATATGAACCATTTGTTTTTCCAACTCTTATCTTGGGTTTTATGCATATGACTGTTATTGTTGGTGCAAAGCAATTATGGAGGATCCTAAGGGAAAACTGTGGTTTTTCTATTTGGTAAATACAATATATGATACTTGAATATCAAGCCAAATACATGAACCAGAAATTTTTCCATTAAATATGATACTTTAATTTCTAGCCAAATACATGACCCATACATTTTTCTCACTATCTTCTGTGTTATGCATTTCTGACCAAGATTATTGAGGCAAAGTACCTGTTTATAGGTTTTTGGACTCCCTTATATAAGGACAATTATGGGGAACCCCTGTGGTAAACCGTGGTTTTTTTGCATGGGAAAATGCTAAAAATGAGTGATTTGCAGCAATAATAATGATCATATATGCAAAATAAACACAAGATAACCAGTTGGAAAATATATGGCTCATGTAAGTGTCTGAAAATGAAAGTATCATAATTAAATTCATCTTAAGATTCACTTCACGTCCATCTAATAGATTTTGCTGAGCCGTGGGGCACTGCCCTCGCAAAATTAACCCTTTTACCCCCAGGCTATTTGGAACTTTCCAACCCTTAACCCCCAGGGGTTATTTTTTTCAAGCACATTTTGCAGTATATTTTTTTAAAATGCTCTAACAGCCTTAATTTTTGTCATAGAGAGGTCAGGTTGGTCTCATTCTCTTGGAAAATGCCTGAAGTTTGTCAAAAAATTATCAAAAATATGCAAAACAAATTGTAAATAGCAGTTTTTTGCAAGGACGTACCGTAACGTCCATGGGGGTAAAAGGGTTAACATTACTGTACATTGCTCCTCTGTTCTGGCAAGCGGTGCATGATTGAGCTGCACTTGCAAGCCCCGTTGGTCATTATTTTAGGGATATCTCTGAGCAACAATAGATATACACTGAACTGAGAGCGTTTTCATCATAATCAAATCCCGGCATAGATGAAATTACACTAAATTTCGAAATATATTATGCTTCCCTCTTGGGGATGTCTTTACATGAAGGTGGTGAAGTTGAAATTGAAGGGGAGGGTGTAAAAAAATGGCCGTTGTGGAACAACATCCGGGAACCTGTTCATAAATATTTGGAAGGTCGTAATTGGTTGAAAAAAAAAACAGTTAATGATTACGTTACACAAAAAATAGAACAGTTGGCAAAGCTAATGCAAGCAACGCAACTCGCCATCAGTCTTCCAAATGTAAACATTGAACTAGGGGTGAGAAATAGACGTCACATTTTAATCGACCAATATGTAATATGTTTTTCCAAACTTACCAGCACTCATCCATTTCTTATAGGAATTGGAGTATCATATGTTAACCATTTTTCCTATTTGTTATCTTATGCTTTATCCATGTCTGACTATGAACATCGTGGCTGTACACGGATGTGCTCCGTCCACCATCCATCTAGGGCATTATTTCTGTGCTATTTTTTACATTTAGATGACCAACAATATCTACGTATATGCTGAAGAGCGCTTTGAATGTACTGTAATCAATTACAGAAATAAATGAAATTACTCTAAATTGTGTAGTACAGTAGATTGTACTCCCTTCTGGGAGACACCATCTATTGGATTTTGCATACAAAAGTGCAGAGCTTTCCTTTTACTGTACTATTTCTCTTCATGTTTTGTCTTCTTGGGAATGTTCCAATTATGTTCTCCACTGGCAAGACAAGCCTCCTCTTCATGATCATCGTTTCCCACAAGATCGGCGGCCATTGGGAACCATATAAGAGGTAGCCGCGGTTTAGAACCTTATGATCTCGGTCACGCTTGAAAACCATAAGATCTTATAGTTGCAATCAGGAATCATGCGATCAGCAGCAGCAAGTGGGAATCATGCGATCAGGAACCACGTGGTAGGAATTTAAGCTAGCTCTTCAGATAATTATCAAGTCACTAGGTAGTAGTACACCTGTTTCTGTTATCTGCTCCTTCCCAGCGCTCACACCGCCCCAAAGAGGAGGAGGAAGACGTCACTAAATCACAGGACAACTGATTTCACAGTGTCTGCATGGTTTTGTGGGAGGAGCAGTGTCGTATTAAAACCTAACGAGACTCGGCACTAGCACTGTTACTCAAGACGTGAGCGGCTACTTATTCTCTCTCTTGCCTCGGGACGTTCCTAAGACATTTGTGCGACAGTAACTCATGGTCAGCCTGAGGGCCAATACTGCTCATCAACCTAGATTTTCCCACACTCATAGATCGATCCTTATCTTGAGTTTGCCCAGATGGCATGATTTTCCTACGCTGTCACAAGTTGAGGGTTGGAACAGGTAACTTCTCAAATCGATCCCGGCACTCATAAAGGCACTAAGATGCCTCATCGTGGTTTAAGGCTCTTCTCCGTTTTCTGGTGGGTATCTGAGGAGAAGAAGGATTCTTCAATGATTTATTGAGATGGTTTTACCAAAGAATTCTGGGAAGACCAACTGATAGGCGTCACATGCGAGTGACTGCACTAGATCTACTCTAGAAATTTGGGATTTTAAAGTTATGCTTTCCACTATGAATGTCATTATTTTTATTATTTGAAAAAGAATACATCATGTGTTTGGTTACTGTTGTCAATTGTTTTGCAATCTACATGCTGCTCCTGAATGTTTGAGATCTCAATAATTTCTCTTTTTTTGCCTTTCAGAAATTGGGGTGGGGTTTGCAGCCTTTGGAGTGACGTTTATCTTCCTAGGAGTAATTCTTTTTTTCGATAAAGGTCTCTTGGCAATAGGAAACGTAAGTGTTGTTTTTGTGACTTTAAACCAATGAAAGTACTGTATAAAAGAATAAAGTAAAGGATTAAATTTTCAAGACATTGATTTTAATAAAGAAATAGTGCATTACAATGTTTTTATGGCTTATACAATATACATAAGGTCCTCATCTTACAAACATTCAGAGATACAGCTGAAAATATCAAAGATAAGATAAAGAAATACTGTTATAAAACAATATTGTATCATTAAATACAGAAAGAAAAATAACATTTGTAATAACCTGATATCTATTTCATTTGAAACTGAACCTTGTTCCGTAACTGAAATACAAACCACGCTATTTAATATGGGTATTACTTTCGGCGTAGCTGAAATGACGAGCCATTTGAATTTTAACGAGGGTTTACTACCCCCTCGCTAGTTAGCGAGGGGGTGTACGGAGGGGTAGCTTGCTACCCCTCCCCCCATCACACACCTGTGATTATCTCACTTTGCTTTTGGCTCGGGTGACGATCAGACGTGTCTGCTCCCACCCTCGCTTATGACAGCCTTTGATCTTTGTTTTTTTGCTTTTTCTTTTCAGTGTGTTTGGAAGTTGGCCTCTACCATGCGGAAGTGTCCCGGCTTACCTGACCGCCCTTGCGGAACGTTTATGTCGGCGGTGGACACGGACCCTCACACCTTATGTCCTTATTGCAGGGGCCAACGGTGTGAAAGAAATAAAGTATGCGGTGAGTGTAGGGAGTGGTCTACCTCCCAGTGGGAGAGGTTTTCCCGGCGCCGGAAGAAAAAGTCCAAACGGGATATTTCTCCTCCAGGGGTTTCCTTGAAGAGAAAATCCCAAGGACTCTTCTTCCGTAGCCTGAAGCTCCCACTCGTAGGACGTACTTACGTTCACCAACCTCGGGGTTCGGGAGAGGGAGTTGCCTCCCATAGCGAGGCAGCTCCTCCTCCTCTCCCTGGGGGAGGATATTTCTGATAATGTCTAACAATTATTTTTTGCAGCTTTGGGCTTCCTTGGGGCTAAAGGGTTCGCCCTCCAAGGAAGCCCTGTTTGACATAATCAGGTTGGGGGCTGCTGTCAAACAGTCGCCGGTGGTAGCAGAGGTTGATCCTCTGTCTGTCGTCGACGTTGTTGTGGCAGGGGCTTCCGACGAGTTAGGTCAAACCCCTGCTATGGTTCCCGATGCAGCTGAAGGCTAGTTCCCCCCTCCGAACATCCTTCGAGGGAGGAGCTAAGTCCAACGGTCTCTCCTGCAGGTGATTCTCCCCCTCGGGGGAGTTCACTGACAGAGACTCCTCTTCGGAGGACTGCCGATGGTCTGCCTGCTGCCCCCAGAGGACGTATCAGACGGAAAGCTCGCCGCCTTCTTCGCCGTAGAGGACTTCCTTCTCCCCACAAGGGAGTTAGGAGGCGCCTCTTCGGTTCTTTGTCTTCACAGTCCCTCGCAGAGGATCCTCCTCGCCGTGCACCGACCGTTGCAGCTGTATCCCTGGACCTCTCTGCAGATCGTTCACGATCGCCTTTGCCTGCCAGACCTGCTGTCCTTCCATCTCCGTTCCTGGCCGCTGACGCGCTGTGGGCGCCCAAGCACCCCGTTATCCAGCGGGCATTGGTCCCTTCGGGGCAAAAGGGGCTTTCTCACATTGTAAGTCCCTTAAGCGCCCAGTATCCCCTGCGCGCCCACGCGCTATGGCGCGCCAGCGATCTTCTCCTCGCCAGCGCACATCTGCGCGCCCTCATCCTGATGCGCGCCACTCGCGCCCACAATCTACTGCTCACCAGCGCTCTTCACCTATGCGCCAGCGTTCGCCTGCACGCCCACGATCTTTGGATCTGGGCGGAGAAGGGAAGAATCTTTCTTCTCCTTCCCGTCAGCGATCTCCTACGCGCCTTCGGACCTCGCCTATGCGCCATCGCGCCCAGTCTCCATCACACGCACCTGTCACAGCTCCTGTGGTGCGCCCTCCTGCGCGTCCACGCGCTAGGGGTATTTCCCCTGCGCGTGTGCGCACTCCTTCTAAAGCTCAGCGAGTTCTTGCACGCCCACACGCTCGCGAGTTATCACCTCCGCGCGCGCAAGCGCTTGCACACCCTTTGACGCCTCCTCTGCTGTCGCCAGATCGCACGCCCGTGCGCTCCATCGCCTGTGCGTCAACGCGCCCACGCGTCACAGATCGCCTGCGCGTCCACGCGCCCCCTCGCCTGTGCGCGGTCGCTCGCCCGCGCGCCCTCGACATCATCTCCGAGCACACGCGCCCTCATGCGTGTGTGAACGTTCGCCTGAGTGCGAACCAGGGAAAATCCCATTGCGCAAGTGCCAGCGCGATTCCCATTGGGATTCACGGCGCGAGCCCTCGAGCGAAGTTACAGGAACGAGAGCCTCCAGGTCGTCATCTTCTTGTCCCCCCCCCCCCCCCGGCAAGTGCAGATCAGCGCTCCCGTAGGAGGAGGAGGGGAATAATCTGGATAGGTCCAGGAACCAACCTTCTTCTTCCCTTTCTTTTCAGGCAGGACCAGTTGTTTCTACTCCGAAGGATCGCCCGATCCCCTTCCCTTCAGAGGGAGTCTCTGACAGCGCAGCTGTCAGTAAGCAGCCATGGTTCGGGCCCCTTGTCAGAGCCGTCATGCAGGCTTTCAAACCTGCCTTCTCTGAGTTGGGCCTCAAATCAATGGAAGCTCTGACCCCACTGAAGAGGAAATGAGGAATAGAAGTCGTGGTAACTTCTCCTAGGGCCAAGCTGGCTCCTTGGAAGTCCTTGAGGGAGGCTCTTTCCCCCACAGACTTTCTCTCCCTCTCCTGTGGACGAGGATTTTCCGTCCTCAGGTGAGTCGACCGAGGTGAGACGTTCTCCCATCGCACCAAGGGAGAAACCCCACCTCGTGCAGGAGAATTGTCCCGGGTTGGGGCTGAGAAGAGCCCACAGACGTCGTTGCTGGAGTCCTGTATTCCTCCCAGGAGGGAGCCTAAGGACTCTAAAACCATCCCCAAGTCTTCCTCAAGGATTCGACCAGAGCCAACAAGACCCGCAGAGAACGTCCACGTGTCCCCCCAAGTAGAGCCTTTGGGGACGGGAGACTTTGCTGCCAGTTCTCCAGGAGGGGAGCCACATGAATCAGAGCATCCCTTCTGGCAGGTTCTGACCCTGATGAGGCATCTCAACGGGTTCCCGGACCCTGAGATTCTTCCTCGAGAGGGCAAGGACATGGTCCTGGACCGAGTATTTGGCACTCAGAAACCCGCCAAGGCCAGTGCGGCTTTGCCCTGGTCCCAAGGGGTGCCAGGGATAAGGGGGGGGCCAGCTCTCCGAACTTGCCTCCCCCAGCCGTTCCACTGCTGGCAACAAGCTCTTCCCTCCTCCTCGTATCCACCAGAGGAGGTACTTTGAGATCATGGAGGAGTCTTGCTTAGCTCTCCCCTTGCACCATTCGGTGGAAGAGCTCACCAAGGGAGTCCCTCTAGAGAGGCTCTCTAGCCGGCAAGTGTCTTTCTCGGCGACAGAGATCCTAAGTCAGGAGAAGGTTGCGAAGTGTGCAATGCAGGCTACTTCGTGGCTGGACGTCTGGCTGGGGTCTCTTAGCATCCTTTTGCGATCCGAGGACCTGTCTAAGGAGAGCACCAGGAAGGCCCTGGAGACCTTCCTCCTTTCGGGAACCCGCACCATTGAGTTTTTGGCCCACCAAGTCTCAAACTTGTGGGCCAATTCCATCCTGAAATGACGTGATGCAGTGGCAGAGAGGTTCCACTCGAAGGTCCCAGCCGTCGACGTCAGCAGGCTCAGACATTCTTCCCTTTTGGGGAAGAATCTGCTTGAGCCTAAAGACGTGGAACAGGCAACTGAGAGGTGGAGGAAGTCCAATCAGGACTCTCTCCTACATAGGGCTCTTACATCAAAGCCCTATAAACCTCCAGCACCTCAACAACCTCGCCCGTCCAAGACGACGAAACCGGCAGTGGCAGCAAAGGTAACGGTGTCGAAGCCATTTCTTGTCAAAGACAAGAAAGGCAAAAAATCCTAGAGGGAGCGGCCGAGGTCGCAAACGCTAGGATTAGCAATCCCCCTGCATGTCCACCAGTGGGGGGATGCCTACAAAGTTGCGCAATCAGGTGGTAGCAACTCGGGGGCCGATTCCTGGACAATTTCCGTAATCAGTCAGGGATATCGCGTCCCGTTCACAACATCTCTACCTCCCTTGACAGCGGATCCAGTGTCGTTGAGCTCCTTTGCCATGGGATCGGCAAGGGGCCAAGCCCTACGGGCAGAAGTCAAGACCATGTTAAAGAAGGACGCTCTCCAGGAGGTTGTTGACGGTTCCCCAGGCTTCTTCAGTCGACTCTTTCTTGTAAGGAAGGCGTCTGGAGGCTGGAGACCAATCATTGACCCTATGGGTCCTGCGGAATGGACGGACCTTCAGTGGTGGGTGACACGAGAACCTACGAAAGGGAGTGGATCTTCTCGTCCTCCCCCGGATTTGATGCTGTTTTCGGACGCCTCAAAGAAAGGGTGGGGGGGCCATGTTCTGAACCACAGGACCTCAGGCCTCTGGTCAGAATTAGAAAAGTGCCTCCCCATAAATCTGCTAGAAATGAAGGCCGTATTCCTGGCACTTAAAAGTTCCAACAGTACCTGGCGGGTCACTCCGTGGTGGTGATGAGCGACAACACCACGGTAGTGGCTTACATCAACAAGCAGGGAGGTACCTTTTCAGAGCAGCTATCCCATCTTGCAGTAGAGATACTGAGATGGACCGAAGTCCACTCGATTCCACTATCAGCTCGTTTCATTGCAGGCAAGAAGAATGTGCTCGCCGACAGTCTGAGCAGGGCATCCCAGATAGTGAGTACCGAGTGGTCTTTGGATCGTCTAGTAGCCAACAAAGTCCTGACTTTGTGGGGTTCCCCGGCGGTGGATCTGTTCGCGACAGCTTTAAATTTCAAGCTTCCGCTTTACTGCTCCCCAGTCCCGGACCCCAAGGCTCTCTGGCAAGATGCTTTCCAACAACGGTGGGACAACATCGACGTTTACGCCTTTCCCCCATTCTGTCTGATGAGGAGGGTACTCAACAAGACCAGAATATCGGTCAACCTTTCAGTGACCTTGATAGCTCCGCTATGGCATCACGCAGTGGTTTCCGGACCTTCTGCTGCTCCTGACGGAACTCCCGAGAGAACTTCCCCCACGACACGTGCTACTCAAACAACCACACGCCAACATCTTTCACAAAGCCGTAGCTTCGCTGCGGCTTCACGCCTGGAGACTTATCTAGCATCTCCTCACAGAGAGAGGCTTTTCGCAACAATTTGCTGAAAGGATGTCTTGACACCTGCGAAAGTCATCCGCAGGGGTCTACCAGGCGAAGTGGAGAGTTTTCTGTGGTTGGTGTCGTGGAAGGGGTATCTCTCCACTCGATGCCACTATTCCAGCAATAGCGGAGTTTCTCGTGTATTTGCGGGAAGAAATGTGCCTTTCGGTCTCGGCAGTGAAAGGCTATCGCTCAGCCTTAAGTCTTGCCTTTAGGCTCAAAGGAATGGACATTTCCTCTTCGCTGGAACTTTCTTTACTCATACGAAGCTATGAACTTACCTGCCCTCAGTCGGAAGTGAGACCTCCATGGAACGTGGTTCGAGTTCTCAGGTCCCTTAAGAGACCTTCCTTCGAACCCTTACGCCAGGCCTCTGATCGCCACTTGACTTCGTCCCTGAGTTTGTTGCTAAGACTCAAAATCCAGGAGTGCCGGACCCTCGGTTTGACTCTTTCCGGATTTCGAGTCTTCGTTCTGTAACAGATGACCCAGACCATCTTCTACTGTGCCCAGTGAGGAGTCTTAAGAGAACAGCTGCAATTCGTCCTCGGGTGCAGGCATTGTTTGTGAGCACCGGAAGGACGAAGAGGAGGGTCACTAAGAATACTATCTCAGCGTGGATTCGCAGGGTTATCCATCATTCCCTGAATCCCTACCCTCCTCCGTCACGTCGCCCTAGAGCACACCTAAGGGTTGAGTCACCCATATTAAATAGCGTGGTTTGTATTTCAGTTACGGAACAAATGACAAATTCGTAGATGATTTGTATATTTTCCTAACTATACAAACCTTAGCTATTTAATCAAACTTGCCCGCCAGCCCTGTCCCCCGGGAAGTCCTACCTCTAAGCAAAGTGAGGTAATCACAGGTGTGTGAGGGGGGGAGGGGTAGCAAGCTACCCCTCCCTACCCCCTCGCTAACTAGCGAGGGGGTAGTAAACCCTTGTTAAAATTCTAATGGCTCGTCATTTCAGCTACGCCGAAAGTAATACCCATATTAAAGAGCTAAGGTTTGTATAGTTAGGAAAAATACAAATTATCTACGAATTTGTCATATTTATTAACTTTTGTAGCTGGAAATCATAGGCATGGGTTTCCGTTTAAGCCTACCCTTGTCCAAAATTGAACAAAATTTGACTTGCAATGAGTTTCTTGGAACCACTGAAGCTTGTAAGTTGAAGACCTTCCTTACAGTAGTTATTTTTTTTACATATTACTGCATCGAACTTTTTGTTTTCTTGCTTGTCTATGATATAGAATTTTTTCAGGATCGTCTTGATATTGTCCTTTAGCGCAGTACACGAGGCATTATATTAGGGTAGTTGCTACTTAGCATGCATTAGGACCTTTGCTACTTGACATACATTAGGGTCATTGCTACTTAGCATACATAAGGGTCATTGCTACTTTGCATATATTACGGTCGTTGCTACTTAGCATACATTAGGGCCGTTGCTACTTAACATACTTTAGAGTCGTTGCTACCTGGCATACATTAGAGCTGTTGCTACTTAGCATACATTAGGGTCGTTGCTACTTAGCGTACTTTAGGGTCGTTGCTACTTAGCATACATTAGGGTCGTTGCTACTTAGCATACATTAGGGTCGTTGCTACTTAGCATCGGTCCCAATCTGCACCTGCATTTTAGCCACCATTCACGCTTCCTTTATTCCATCTTGCTGTTTAACCTCTTCACTTTTACTTCCTACTTCTGTTATTTTTTCCCCCAGTTTAACTCAGGCACTGAATGGCCTCCCAAGCCCTGATGCTGGACCTTCCAACCCTAATTCTTAAACCAATTAAATCCATCTAGATCTTAGTTTAATGTTTTTACTATATCCTCTATGTATTTTGTTATTATTCTTGAGTATTTTGCATCTTTTACAGCTAAGTCTTTTAATTTTTCAGATTTTGTTTTTGGCTGGTCTAGCCTTTGTTGTTGGTTTGGAGCGCACATTCCGTTTCTTCTTTCAGCGGCACAAATGGAAAGGGACAGGAGCCTTCTTTGGAGGGATCTTGACTGTCCTTTTCGGGTGGCCTTTGATTGGCATGTGTGTCGAGATTTACGGTTTCGTTGTATTGTTCAGGTATGTCAAATTTACTGTAGTCTACTGATAAAGAAAATATAAGTGTACATGATTGGGTATGCATATGTTAGGGAGTTCAGTGGAAGCGAAAGGTACTAATAGAATTTGCTTTTCTCTTTCAGCGGGTTCTTCCCCGTAGCTGTAAATTTTTTGCGTCGAATGCCAGTCATTGGGCAGCTACTTAGTTTACCATTCATCAGTGGAGTAAGTACTGGTTTCATATTACCTATTTTGAAATTAGTAGTAATATATTGAGACTTGAACTCTTAGTTAGTGTATATTTTGGCGTATAAGACGACACTTAAATCGTTAAAAAAACACCCCAGAACATGAGGTCGTAATAGAACCAGTGCAAAAATAGTGGCCTTATAAAATTCTACCTAAATTATGACCCTATATCAAGTTTTGAGCTAGTGGAGTGCAAATACAAAACCATTAACCTAAAAAGTCTTTTGCAATCTTTTGTGATGGCAAGGGCCTTTGCTTGGGCTCTTCAATCTTTTGAAATAGCATAAACAGTTTTTATTTAGCTGTAAGATATATTTATCAATGTGGTGTTGAACCATTTTCTGATGGCGAGGGCCTTTGCTTGGGCTCTTCAATCTTTTGAAATAGCATACACAATTTTTATTTTGCTGTAAGATATATTTATCAATGTGGTGTTGAACCAATATAAGCATTGCAAGGTAAAAAAAATGAGATTGTTCTTACACTGATAGAAACTATTGTCTTTTAATATGAGTATGACTTTACCTAGGCTGGTATGTGCGGTTAAACTTTTAACAAGGTACACATAGTTTCATCGGCAAGATCCCCAATACTACGCAGTACTCTAGAAGTTTTATTCCAGCTGTTACCAAGTTGTGGAATGATCTTCCTATCGGGTGGTTGAATCAGTAGAACTTCAAAAGTTCAAAGTTGGAGCAAATGCTTTTTTGTTGACCAGGCGGACATGAGTCTTTTTATAGTTTATTTATGACATATTTGTTTTTGATGTTGTTAATAGTTTATATATGACATGTCTGTTTTGACGTCGTTACTTATTTTAGAATGATTTATTGTTAATTTGTTCTCTTCATTTATTTATTTCCTTATTTCCTTTCCTCACTGGGCTATTTTTCCCTGTTGGAGCCCCTGGGCTTATAGCATCTTGCTTTTCCAACTAGGGTTGTAGCTTGGATAGTAATAATAATAATAATTGTATTGCCTTCTTGTGGCATCGATCTATGACGTGAACAAGCTTCACAGGGAGACGCTACTTCACCGCTTGAGCAGTCACTACCCGTTCTATCTTCTCTCACTCAACTGATTAGTAAGGTCTCCTCATACTGGTCTCTCTCTGCTCACATGTGTGAGGGACGGTACGTACATGGAATGTACCTACTGTACTTGGTTGATTCCATCCTGGTACGTTCTTGAGAGGTCACGTGAGGAACGTTTGCTTCCCTGAGAATACTTTTCAGTTCACATTTCTTGTATTCACCGCGCTTGTCGGACACTACACTACACTTTTGTCCTAGGCTTCATTCCAGCTTTTCCTTTTCCAGTATTGTTATTATTATTATTACTAGCCAAGCTACAACCCTAGTTGGAAAAGCAAGATGCTATAAGCCCAAGGGCTCCAACTGGGAAAAAATAGCCCAGTGAGGAAAGGAAATAAGGAAATAAATAAATGATGAGAATAAATTAACAATATATCATTCTAAAAACAGTAACAGCGTCAAAACAGATATGTCCTATGTAAACTATTAACAACGTCAAAAACAGATATGTCATATATAAACAATAAAAAGACTCATGGTCAGCCTGGTCAACATAAAAACATTTGCTCCAACTTTGAACTTTTGAAGTTCTACTGATTCAACTACCCGATTAGGAAGATCATTCCACAACTTGGTAACAGCTGGAATAAAACTTCTAGAATACTATGTAGTATTGAGCCACCTGATGGAGAAGGCCTGGCTATTAGAATTAACTGCCTGCCTAGTATTACGAACAGGATAGAATTGTCCAAGGAGATTTGAATGTATATTATGTTGGTGAAAAAGAAACTTATGATCCTTTTTGTCTCTTATATGGACTACTAGATCTTCCTTTCACGAGCGCCGAGCTTTATTGTGCTCCTTCACTTTGTTTCGTCTTCACATGAAAGTATCCTTGATCATTTCCCTTGGTGTCAGCTGTGTGACTCGATCAGGAACCACAGCGATCGTAACTTTCACTTGTTCTTTATGTGATCTTTACTGTAAAATCTCCATGATTATGATATACTTGTATAGTGTTGCAAGTTTCTTCCTAGTGCCACCAGACCAAAAGTCTTCCAACAGAACTGTTCCATGACTTAGATCTTCCCTCACTCAGAACCCAGTCTAGGACATGGGAGATTCCCACTCCCGAGAGTATCCAAGGTGCCAAGGTCTACCTACTCTTTCCCACTATAGAAATTGGAACAGGTGACTTCTCAGGTCAGGTCACAACACTCATACAAGCATTGAGAAACTACATCTGTCTTGTACAGTCATCGTCAAGGATCCTTCCCAAACAAAGACATGCTCTCAATCGCCCTATTCTGTTTCTGGACCGACTTCAAAGTATCCTAAAGAGAGAAAGGATTCTTTAAGGAAGCATTAGTATCCTAAAGAGAGGAAGGATTCTTTAAGGAAGCATTGAGATGATGATGGTATCGTAGAAGTCCAGAAAGGCCTATCGATACTGGTCTCCAGCGGCACAGATTACGACCATTATTGCAAGGTGGAAAGCTTTCTTTCTTTTCAGTAATCTTTATTGATTAACCTGTTCACCTCCCAGTTAATCCAGAACATCTTCTGGTATACTGGCCTCCAGATCCAGAAAATCTTCCAGTATATTCTAGTTTCAGAATATCTTCCAGTATACAGTACTGCCCTCCAGTTCAAGAACATCTTCCAGTAGACTGCTCTTCTGTTCCAGGAATGCCTTTCAGTATACCAATTTCTTCGGGATGTCGTAGCCTTTCTGTCCGTTTACCTAGTTAACAGATTCTCAACAGTGTTGACATCCACCTGTCATGTATGCGGAAAACCCATCCAGTTGGCAATTTATTTTACCTCATTAAAATTTTAAACCACCTTTCCAGCTTCGTTGAAGTCATAAAGGGCTCAGGTCCGTACAGTTATGGATAATGCAAATTACTTTAAAGAAACTTGTGATGTTACTCACATTTTAAAAACCTTCATAATCACTTGCTTCCTTGCGTGGAAGAAAACTTGCAAAGCAAATCTTTCGTCTCGTTGTTTACACTGTCTGAATTCGCTGTTGGCTTTGGCTTCGTTGTCAGTGTCCCACAATATCTTATCCTCTGTGTCATTCACAGCATTTGAAAGATTTTGTTAGTTCCTTCTTTCTTTTAATCTGTAAATTTGATTACAGTTCATGGTAATTTTGTACCACTAATATGAGATAAAACCATATACTGTACAGTAACCCATACTGAAATTAGGAGGGGTTGTCTTATCTGAAATTTATATTACCCTTCAAGATATTTGATTTATTTTTTTCTGATAATTTTGCACTCATCACAAAAGATGGAAGGAATATCTTAGCTGTAGTTCCAGGTTAGAGATGATCATTAACTCTGGTCACAAAAGCACTGTCCAGCTACGACTTGCGAACTTTTTTGTAGTGAGCAATGACGTCGTGAGGCAACGTACTTATGTTGACGTTTGGTGGCCTAACTAACAGAGGAATAAATAAACTGGAAATAACATTAAAACTCCGAATACATTTTTTATATACCAAGATGAACAGACCTCGGGGAATGACCGATGTGCATTTTTTAGATTGCGAGTTTTAAACTTGAAACAAAAAACTTTATCCAATCTTATGGAGCTGTCAATTTTTACCTCTATAATACTTCAAGACTATTTTCTTTCCCATTCTGAGGCATGATTTATCTAATCCATCGTTTAGTAGTTTTGAACTGTAAATTGATCACACCTTGTTCCTGTTTTAGAACAGTATACTCTTTTGAAGCAGTAGCACTTATGAACCGTAGATATTTTGTTATCGTATTGTCTGTGATGAGAGTACTGTAATATTGAATTTAACGTCTATTCAGCCATTATAGCTATATAGCCAGTCAGTTGCTATATCTATAGTCCATTTCTTTTAGCGATGCATATTTGCACCGACTCGCGGCAGTGCCCTTTTAGCTCGGAAAAGTTTCCGGATCGCTGATTGGTTGGACAAGATAATTCTAACCAATCAGCGATCCGGAAACTTTTCCGAGCTAAAAGGGCACCGCCGCGAGTCGGTGCAAATATGCATCGCTAAAAGAAATATCATGATTGGATGAACAGAACATTTTTAGGATTCTTTCAGAATTTTCGTGAGATTCATTCTCTAAACTTGGTGCTTGTTTGTCGAAAACTGTACGGTCACATGAAAGATGTTTAATTTTGTAGTCTTAACCTGTATTCTCTATATTCTGGGATTACATTTCTTGTGTTTTTCATAAAGTGTCTTGAGAACAAGCCCCCCTTTTATGGTCACAGTAATCTCTCCGGCATCATTTTTGGGCCATGCAAATATACAATAAGCCCACAGTAAGGGCCCTTTTCTAAGTATTGGGTCAAAATAAAAAATTATTCTTTTCATTACTGATTCAGCTTTGATGTAGATTTGTTTCTCTTTGCACCACTTTAGATCAGGGTTATTTTAATAGTTCCTTTTTATCCTTAAAGGAAATGTACAGTATTGAAGTTTTTATGATCTATAAAATGCCATTTATGTTGGTTTAAACCAGTGGTTCCCAACCTTTTTCCTGTCATTTCCCCCCTGCACCCAGTTCAACCATCCAGATTTCCCCCTTCATGCCCTGCCCAGCCCTCATTCCCACTCGCCTGCCTCAGAAATGGGCATAATATTCCAATTCTCCCCTTGAATATCATGTCAGTGAGAAATGATATGATCATATCACAATTGAATGGCTAACAACAAATTACCGCACGTACTATGTGGACATTTTCTGCTTTTTTTAGTTAGTAGGTAGTGCAATTATTTCCCCCCTGGAAGCTTCAAATTAACCCCCAGGGGGAAATTTCCCCCAGGTTGGGAACTGGTTTAAACTCTACTATCTCAGTTGAATGAAGATTGGAGTCTTAGGTAAGTCTTTTGTGTTTCTACTGAAAATAAAGATGATCTTATAGCTTTGTATTTGTTGGTTGTCCTTTTTAGTTTTGTTTACATTGTAACTGTCTCATTATTTGTGGGATGATATTCTCAACATAGGGAACTTAGATGAAGAGCCTTTATACATGAGTAGTACTGCCGTTTCCGCATTCCTTTTCCAATTAGGGAAATCATACTTATGCAGGAAATAGTTTCATTGCAAAAGCCCTAGAAGAGAGTTACCATAGATTTGACTGTGAATGGTTTCTTTATAAGTTTGATATCATTTGCTTTTGAATTCTTTGTCAAATTTAAGACCGTTATCAACGATAAATTGAAATTTGCAGGATAATGACCTACCCTAAATATTTATTGGAAATATATTTTATTGAAGTTCAATGTCATGTATGCCCTTTGTTGACCCAGACCTCAGTGTCTCAAAATGGTTGCTAGAATTTGTGATCCATAAATTAAAAGTCGAAGTTTTTTCATGTCTGACTGTTGACATGCTGTTTTTAATTTTATTTTCTGCATCCTATTTTCCTTTTAGTTTTTGTTGACATTGTTTTTCATCTTAGATTAGTTTCTAGACGTCTTCACCAATTCGATTTGAAATGTGCAAATAGTAGACTATCCTTCTATCAAAAATGGAAAAGCACCGGCGAATGAATACCTGGTAATTAACCAAGAAAGAGTAAACCCAGCAAACAAATGCATACGCAAACAAATGCATACGCAAACAAATGCATACGCAAACAATATTGGTTGGTTAGAAATTTAAATGCAATGTTACATAGAAGATTCGCTCTTCAACTATTGTCTTTAGTAAACTACATATTTACCCGCAGTAATCATCTTAATGCACAGTATTATTTATAAGTCTATTAAACACCACCGTACAACCTGACTTGGTATATTTGGCATATGCCACTCTAAACCACATTGATAAAACAATTACCTTGCCTTTCTATATTTGGAAACTAAACTAGAAGACCCCATCTTAGATATAGGATATTTGGGAAAGACAGACAACTTACAAGAGATGATAGGTTACAATCCTGCAGAACTTATGCTTTATCTAGAGAGGGCCCTACAGGTCTATTATTATTATAATTGTCATCATCATCATCTCCTCCTACGCCTATTATCGCAAAGGGTCTCGGTTCATAGTCTTCCTCAGTCATGTAGACCTGGGTCTTACAGATGCTTTATCTAGTGAGAGCCCTACAGGTCTATTATTATTATAATTGTTATCATCATCATCTCCTCCTACACCTAGTATTGCAAAGGGTCTTGGTTCATAGTCCTCAGCCATGTAGACCTGGGTCTTACAAATGCTTTATCTAGAAAGATCCTTACAGGTCTATTATTATTATAATTGTCATCATCATCTCCTCCTCCTCCGCCTATTATCGCAAAGGGTCTCGGTTCATAGTCCTCAGCCATGTAGACCTGGGGCTTACAAAGAATTATTGTTATTATGATTATTAGAATAGGGGATCTAACAGGAATCTGATTTATGAGTTTAGACACCCCCCAAGACCTTTATCTAAGAATGCCATGATAGCCTTCTTCTGAAGAATAGTTATAGAAACCCACAAGGAAGCGGTTGATTGGAATTTAGGATGAAACAAGTGATAGCTCATGACATAAGAGGAATAGAAATTTCTTGAATTATGTACAGAACATTTCCATGGAGAGGGTTTTGAAGACAGCACAGTGGAGGAAAGGCTTAGTTTTACTATGCATTGACTAGTATTGACTTAGTCTTATTACTACTGTCCCAGCTATTATTCAAGTGTGGGATTCAGTAATTAACTTTGGGAAGATTATCAGAAATAAACAATAGAATTGATTATGATGGGGTAGTTTTTATCAAGGTAAATTGTAGAATCTTATAGAAGAAGTGGTGATTAGAACAGGGGTCGACATGCGTTTTACCGGCGAAGGTGGTTGTCTCGCTTCGCTGTTAGTATGGCACTAAGTATCAGTAGGGAGAGCTTAGATTGTTTTACATTGAATTTAAAGGTTCAAGTTAGAATTTTCCAGAATAAGCATAGCAATAAACTTTCTTAAGTCTCAAAATAATTTGAATCTAAAAATGTTTTCTGTTCAGTTCCTTACGAGATATCACTAGGTTTTGATGTGAAAATGGCCGTACACACTCCCCAAATGTTCAGTCAATGTGTTTTCATTCCTGTGCAATCTGTAACCATCTTTGTAACGAAAGGGAAGTCATGTAGTCTTTCGTTGCTTGTGGTATTCATTCCTGCACTGGTGATTCCCGCTGTTTCAGATATGGCTAACTAACTAATGTAACTATTTACAGTATGAGCTACCTCTTGATCTAACATTAGACAATGTTTTGGGAACTAAAATGAAATGTATTTACCATGCTATAAGTACAGTATTGGTTTTGCCTATTGGAGTGATCTTTCTGATTGTGTAATTGAATTCGGTGGAACTTTAGAAAGTTCAATTTCCAATATTAAACTTACCCGGTGATCATATAGCTGTCAGCTCTGCTGCCCGACAGAAAAACCTAAGGACGAAATACGCCAGCGATCGCTATACAGGTGGGGGTGTACATCAACAGCGCCATCTGTCGAGCAGGTACTCAAGTACTCCATGTCAACACAGAACCAATTTTCTCTCTGTCGTGCCACCGGCAAGACCTACTAAATACGCTGTTGTTTTCTGGATTGATTTTCACGTTATTTGGTGAAGTATTCATTTCTGGTTATTAGCTATCGCTGTGCAGAAGTTATCTTCAATACTTCCTTGCATTCTTTTATTGGATTTTGGATTATTTGTTGACGACTTGGATAGATTTTGAATTCCCCCCTTTGACTAATTCAAGATGTCTGACCCTTCTCAAGTCCCCAAGTACAGGAAGTGTAGCGCTAGGGACTGTTCAAGGCGTCTTCCGAAGGCCTCTATCGATCCGCACACCATTTGTTCCAATTGTAGGGGTAAAGCCTGTCAATTGGAAGATCGATGTGAGGAATGCGTTGGGCTTTCGGAATTCGATTTTCAAGAATTCTTGAAATATGCACGTAGGCTAGAGAAGGATAGAATCAGGAGGAGTTCGTCTCGCTCAGTTGATTTTTCCTCTCCCCATGCCCCACAACCTATTCCTTCCCCTGTAGTGGTTTCACCCGACCCCCCTGCTAGCTCTCATCAACCTTCGATGGCAGATATGATGCGTGCCATCCAGGCTCTGGCTGAGAGAGTCGAGTCATTGGCGAATGACCGCAATCAACTCATGGCTGACGTCAGGGAGTTGAAAGGTAAGAGTGCAGTGGGAAGTGAAGTGAGTGTTTGTGCAGTGAAAAGTGCCAGTGTTACGCATGAGGGTGCGTCTGTTCGTGCCTGTCGTCCTCCCAGTCCGGGACCTCTTGCAAGCTCCCAAGCCCAGGGGAGAAGCAATGTCGTACGACCAAAGGGTTCGACAGGCTTTAATCAGCGGACAGACGTTCCCTCCGTGGTTTCGGACGTATCTTGCCTAGATCGTCCCACCCACAAGAAGACGAGTGAGCCCGTTCATTCCTCGTCTGCGGAAGAGGTTTCACGCCAGAAACGATGGACCAAGGTCTCACGGCCTCTTAAACGCAAGGTCCCTTCCGAGCAAGTCCAACGGCCCAGGTGTAGCCACTGGGTCAGTTCGGACTCGCTGCAGTCCTCCGACGACTGCACACCTCCTAAGAGAGGCAAAGTGGTACCGCAACAGGCAGTAACTCCGTCTGTTGCCGCACCAGCTGCTGTAGACCCTAAGTGGTCTTTGCTGCAGTCTATGCAGACTCAGTTAGCTTCCTTTATGCAGGAGTATCGTGCGGAGAAGGTTGACGCTGCACCCGTTAGCCTACAACCAACCACGGTTGTGCGCCCAGCTGACGCTGAGGCTGCCTGCTCCCACACTCCAGCTGTGAGAGCTCCTCCACCCATGCGCAGTCGACCCTGCCAGACGCATGTTGACGTTCACCGACGCACGGAACCCTCCGTTGACGTTCGTGTGCTACCACAAGAACAGGAGGGTGGAGTTAAGTTGCCGTGTTTTGACGCGGTGCGTCAGCCTCCGCAACCCACGGTGGTCTCCGCTATCCGACCACAGTCAGGAGTAGACGCTTTGCGCCCCCACTCAGCTATGGTTGTTGCCAGTTCTCAGACTGACCAACAGTTGCATGACGTTGGGTCCAGTGCAGCCATGCATGCACCCGTGCTGCCGGACTCAGCCGTCCAGCTTTTACCTACTCCTTTGCCGCTTCCTCCTCAACATTCAGACGATGGACTCTCTGATGATGACGAAGCTGCACATCTTGACGACCAACACTCGGACATCGACGAACCCAAGACCACGCCTCCCTCCTTAGACTTTAGGAAAGTGCTTGCGCTATTCAAGGATTTATATCCGGATCAGTTTGTGTCTGCAGCACCACGCTCGCCTCCCTCTGAGTTCGCTTTAGGCATGCAGTCAGCAGCACCTGCCTTTACGAAGCTCGTACTCGCTCGCTCGTCCAAGAGAGCTTTAAGGGTACTGGGAGAGTGGTTGCAGTCCAAAAAGCAACTTGGGAAGACAACCTTCATGTTTCCCCCGGCCAAGCTTGCTTCCAGATCTAGCGTCTGGTATGCCACGGGAGAAGTTCTCGGCTTGGGAGTTCCTGCCTCTGCCCAGGGCGACTTCTCAAGTCTGGTAGACTCTCCCCGCAGGCTGGCTATGAGACGCTCCAAGATTTGCTGGACTCCTTCGGATATGGACCATCTTATGAAAGGAGTTTTCCGTGCATTCGAAGTCTTTAACTTCTTGGACTGGTGTTTGGGAGCGTTGAGCAGGAAGACCTCCCCTTCTGATAAGGAAACTTCCATGCTCATTATGTCCTGCATGGACAAAGCCATACGGGATGGTTCTAGTGAGCTTGCGGCTTCTTTCGTGTCCGGGGTCCTCAAGAAGCGGGATCACCTTTGCTCCTTCTTGTCAGCTGGAGTCACCCCATGTCAAAAGTCGGAACTTATGTTTGCTCCGCTCTCGAAGTGTCTCTTCCCTGAAGAGTTGATCAAGGAGATTGCCGCCTCCTTGATCCAGAAAGACACTCATGACCTGGTGGCGTCATCCGCACGCAAAGCCACCCCTTTGCTCTCCGTGCCTAGACCCAGGATGGACACTCCAGCGTCAAGGTTCATTCCGCCTTTTCGTGGCAGAGCCTCCAGCAGAGGAGGTGCTCGTGCCGAAAGTCAACGTGGGAGCAAGAAGAAGGGTTCCAAGTCCTCTAGAGGCAGAGTCTGACTGCCACCTTCTTCAGACAGCAGTGGGAGCCAGGCTCAAGAACTACTGGCAGGCCTGGGAGAACAGGGGCGCAGACGCACAGTCTGTTAAGTTACTCAGAGAGGGGTACAGGATTCCATTCTTGCGCAAGCCCCCTCTAGCAACAACTCCCATCGACCTCTCTCCCAGGTACAGAGAGGAGGACAAGAGACTAGCTTTACAGCAAGAGGTGTCTCTCTTACTACAAAAGGGAGCGGTAGTCATAGTCCGGGACCATCAATCCCCGGGCTTCTACAACCGTCTCTTCTTAGTGGCGAAGAAGACAGGAGGGTGGAGACCGGTGCTAGACGTCAGTGCTCTGAATGTCTTTGTCACAAAGCAGACGTTCACCATGGAGACGACAAAGTCGGTTCTAGCATCGGTCAGGAAGGAAGACTGGATGGTCTCATTAGACCTAAAGGACGCTTACTTTCACGTCCCCATCCACCCAGATTCCCAACCTTTTCTAAGGTTCGTTTTCGGGAAGGTTGTATACCAGTTCCAAGCCCTGTGCTTTGGCCTAAGCACGGCACCTCTAGTTTTTACCAAACTGATGAGGAATATTGCCAAATTCCTGCATTTAGCAGACATCAGAGCCTCCCTCTATTTGGACGACTGGCTTTTAAGAGCTGCGTCAAGTCGTCGCTGTCTGGAGAATCTAAAGTGGACTCTGGATCTGACCAAGGAATTGGGTCTCCTGGTCAATATGGAAAAGTCCCAACTCGTCCCATCCCAAACTATAGTATACCTAGGAATGGAGATTCAGAGTCAAGCTTTTCGGGCTTTTCTGTCGGCCCCCAGAATCAGTCAAGCCCAAGAATGCATCCAGAACATGCTGAAGAAGGACCGATGTTCAGTCAGACAGTGGATGAGTCTGATAGGGACGCTTTCATCACTGGACCAGTTCATCGCGTTAGGGAGACTCCACCTCCGACCCCTTCAATTTCACCTAGCTGTTCACTGGAGAAAGGACAAGACGCTAGAAGCGGTCTCGGTTCCTATTTCTGAGAAGATGAAATCTTCACTGACTTGGTGGAAGAACAACATTCTCCTCAGGGAGGGTCTGCCACTGGCTGTTCAGACCCCCGACCACCTTCTCTTCTCGGACGCATCGGACACGGGCTGGGGTGCGACATTGGACGGTCGGGAATGCTCGGGCACGTGGAATGCGGATCAAAGAACGTTACACATCAACTGCAAGGAGCTACTGGCAGTTCATCTGGCCTTGAGAAGCTTCAAGTCCCTCCTTCTAGGCAAGGTGGTGGAGGTGAACTCCGACAACACCACAGCCTTGGCGTACATCTCCAAGCAAGGAGGGACTCATTCGATGACGTTGTACGAGATCGCAAGGGACCTCCTCACCTGGTCAAGAGATCGAAACATATCCCTAGTAACGAGGTTCATTCAAGGCGACATGAATGTCATGGCAGACCGCCTCAGCCGGAAGGGTCAAATCATCCCAACAGAGTGGACCCTTCACAAGAATGTTTGCAACAGACTACAGTATGGGCCTTGTGGGGTCAGCCTACCATAGATCTGTTCGCAACCTCGATGACCAAGAGGCTCCCAATTTATTGCTCACCGATTCCGGACCCAGCAGCAGTTCACATAGATGCCTTTCTTCTGGATTGGTCCCATCTAGACCTTTATGCGTTCCCCCCGTTCAAGATTGTCAACAGAGTACTGCAGAAGTTCGCCTCTCACGAAGGGACAAGGTTGACGTTGGTTGCTCCCCTCTGGCCCGCGAGAGAATGGTTCACCGAGGTACTGCAATGGCTAGTAGACGTTCCCAGAACACTTCCTCTAAGAGTGGACCTTCTGCGTCAGCCGCATGTAAAGAAGGTACACCCAAGCCTCCACGCTCTTCGTCTGACTGCCTTCAGACTATCGAAAGACTCTCGAGAGCTAGAGGTTTTTCGAAGGAGGCAGCCAGAGCGATTGCTAGAGCAAGGAGGACATCCACTCTCAAAGTCTACCAGTCGAAGTGGGAAGTCTTCCGAAGCTGGTGCAAGGCGAAATCAGTATCCTCAACCAGTACCTTTGTAACTCTCAACCAGTACCTTTGTAACTCAGATAGCTGACTTCCTTTTATACCTAAGGAAGGAAAGATCCCTTTCAGCTCCCACGATCAAAGGTTACAGAAGCATGTTGGCAGCAGTCTTCCGTCACAGAGGCTTAGATCTTTCCAACAACAAAGATTTACAGGACCTCCTTAAATCTTTTGAGACCTCGAAGGAGCGTCGGTTGGCCACAACAGGTTGGAACTTAGACGTGGTACTAAGGTTCCTTATGTCAGCAAGGTTCGAACCACTTCAATCAGCCTCTTTTAAAGATCTCACTTTGAAGACACTTTTCCTCGTCTGCTTAGCAACAGCTAAAAGAGTCAGTGAGATACACGCCTTCAGCAGGAACATTGGATTTACATCTGAAACGGCTACATGTTCCTTACAGCTTGGTTTTTTAGCCAAAAACGAACTTCCTTCTCGTCCTTGGCCCAAATCGTTCGATATTCCAAGCCTTGCTAATTTGGTTGGAAATGAACAAGAAAGACTACTATGCCCTGTAAGAGCTCTTAAGTACTATTTGAGACGTACTAAACCATTACGTGGACAGTCAGAAGCTTTATGGTGCGCCATTAAGAAACCTTCTTTACCTATGTCGAAGAATGCAGTTTCTTATTATATCAGACTTTTGATTCGAGAAGCTCATTCCCATCTGAATGAGGAGGACCATGCTTTGCTGAAGGTAAGGACACATGAAGTTAGAGCTGTCGCAACTTCAGTGGCCTTCAAACAAAACAGATCTCTGCAGAGTGTAATGGATGCAACCTATTGGAGAAGCAAGTCAGTGTTCGCATCATTTTACCTTAAAGATGTCCAGTCTCTTTACGAGAACTGCTACACCCTGGGACCATTCGTAGCAGCGAGTGCAGTAGTGGGTGAGGGCTCAACCACTACATTCCCCTAATCCCATAACCTTTTTAATCTTTCTCTTGAAATGTTTTTTATTGTTGTTTTTGGGTTGTCCGGAAGGCTAAGAAGCCTTTCGCATCCTGGTTGATTTGGCGGGTGGTCAAATTCTTTCTTGAGAAGCGCCTAGATTAGAGGTTTTGATGAGGTCCTTTAGTATGGGTTGCAACCCTTCATACTTCAGCTCCTAGGAGTCGCTCAGCTTCCTATGAGGATCGCGAGGCTCAGTAAGGAAGACGTACTTAAAAAGGCAGAGTAATTGTTCAAGTCGACTTCCTTACCAGGTACTTATTAATTTTGTTTGTTATTTTGAATAACTGCTAAAATGAAATACGAAATACTTAGCTCTTAATGTTAACATATATGCTGGTCTCTACCCACCCCCCTGGGTGTGAATCAGCTATATGATCACCGGGTAAGTTTAATATTGGAAAATGTTATTTTCATTAGTAAAATAAATTTTTGAATATACTTACCCGGTGATCATAAATTAAAGGACCCACCCTTCCTCCCCAATAGAGACCCAGTGGGCCGAGGAGAAAATTGGTTCCGTGTTGACATGGAGTACTTGAGTACCTGCTCGACAGATGGCGCTGTTGATGTACACCCCCACCTGTATAGCGATCGCTGGCGTATTTCGTCCTTAGGTTTTTCTGTCGGGCAGCAGAGCTGACAGCTATATGATCACCGGGTAAGTATATTCAAAAATTTATTTTACTAATGAAAATAACATATTTGCAGCGAATGTTTATATATTGAACAAGCTAACAAGAGTCTGTCTTCATAGTTTATATACGGCATATTTATTTTTACATAGTATCTCATGTTTAATCGTTACCTAGCATATATATTTATTTTTTCCTTATATCCTCTCCTGACTGGGTTATTTTCCCTGTTGGACCCCTTGGACTTACAGCATCCTGCATATCCAACTAGGGTTGTAGCTTAGATAGTAATAAGGATAATAGTAATGTTAGCCAAGTAGGGACAGTTTCTATATCTACTACATTAAATTTTCCATTTAATTGATAGTTGCTCTGCATTATCATTTAGTTTCCCCAGGATTATTCAGTACAATAGTTGGCGCTTGTAGACCAAAAAGTTCGTAGGGTAGTAGGGCCACCAGCACACCTCACGCGATGCTCGATAGTCTGTGCAGTGTTCCTTTGGCTCTTAGCTTTATGTTTTTATATCTTTCTTCTTTACCTTACCTTTAGTTCCTGTTTCCGTATTTCTGTCCATCATCATTTAAGTTTTACGTCATTGGACGACAACTGAGTTTTCCCCCAGTTGTACCTGGATAATGAATGGTCTCACTGAACCCAAGACTGTGCTATATAAACCAAATTCATTCAACCATCCATGCAATATAGAAGATAGTTGCTATCCTTTTTTTTTTTTTTTTTTTTTTTTTTCTTTTTTTTTTTTGCTGGTTGTTTGTTGTTGACATGAACTGCCTGCAAAGAGGTGAGGACCGACTATTGTTATGTATTGCTATCACTGATATGAAAATGATTCCAACTTTATTGCTTTTATCAATGAACGCACATTTGAAAAAGCGGTTTTTTTTCTTGTTTGTGAATTTGACAAGGAGTTTCAAAGTATTGCTTGAAAGCAGAGCAAGACTTCTGAACATTAAATCTGATAGTTAATATCTACAACACAGTATATATTCTTTTCATAAAACCATAACCCACAAAGGTAGAAACACTGTTTTTACAACTGAATGAAGACATTTAAATCAATCCATTTCAAGGTTCATTTTTAAATGAATTGATGATCATACTAAGGTGGGACTTTAGAGTGAAAATTAGATTTTATTGGTATAAAGAGAAAGTAATTTTGTATTAGTTTATTGCCATAGATAATTGAGTTTTTATTTTATTTCAGTATAAGTACAAATGTAATAGTGAATCTTTAGACATTTATTGGTAAAGTAAAACTTTGCTGTCATTAAGCTCTATCCATATATGATAGTAGTGCTTGGTACCTAATTCACTCCTATGTAGAGGTGGGCTGTGGCACCCTAGCAGTACCAGCCAAACTCGGATGAATCCCTCGTCAGGCTTGGAGGAGCGGAGAGAGGAAAGGTCCCCTTTTGTTCCTTTGTTTGATAGGGGAAGTGCCTTAGTGAATAGATAGATGTAATATGAGGGGTCCCCTGTCCATTCAACCTCCATAGTGTGTATAACTTGGTAGTAGTACATCTTATAAATCTGATAAGGATTGTATGTCAGTACATTTATTGTAATGTTAGTATTTTTATTCTTATTAATATTATTACTCTTGATGCTACTATTGATAAATAAATATATCAGAAACACTATTGCAGATTTCAAGTTGACTTAAACTTTTACTATTTTTATTTCTAATTAGTGTAAGATCATTAAATTTTATGCCTAAGCATTGGTGGAGCCCAATAGCGGGATGTAATAAGATTTGAAAATTCAGTAGTAGCCAAGTAAAATTCAAGATATAACTGGTTTATTTTCCCTGTTGGAGGCCTTGCGCTTATAGCATCCTGCTTTACCAACAAGGGCTGTAGCTTAGCTAGTAATGATAATGATGATAAAGAGGCTGAAAGGAACAGTAAATAGTAAAAGGCAGGGAATGATGCAGCTGAGACCAAAGGGGGACTGAAAATAACTATATAGTACCATTTAAAATGTATCGTGCTGGCTGCATTGTAAGTGTTACCCTCTTCGAGGACATGCATTCGAGGTGGATCATATTTTGAGTTTTATCATTTATCAATTTTATAGGAATATTTGCTACTGAAAGTTTGTGATATTTCTCATTAAATTGATATGTGCTAAGGGATTGTTTATATGTAAATGTTGAGAAAATATCCATTGATATTTAAAGGATACGAAGATAAATCTGCTGATTGTAAGATAAGCTTTTAAGTGAATATTTTATGTATTTTGTACTATTCCAAATTCATTTTAGTTTTACAAGGAAAATGTCTTATGACTTTGTATTTTGTATTATTTCAAATTCATTTTAGTTTTGCAAGGAAAATGTCTGATGACTTTAAAACATAGTACTGTACTTCTTGGATGAAAAAAAATCTTAGGGTAGAGTTATTATAATTTCTTAAACAAGATCAGGTAATTTTCTCATCTTAAATTCTCTTAATATAAATTTTCATTGTATTGATATTTTCTTGGATGATAAAAAAATCATAGGGTTGAGTTATTGTAATTCCTTAAGACAACAAAATCAGGTCATTTTCTCATCTTAAATTCTGTTAATATAAGTTTTCATTGTATTGATATTTTCTTGGATAAAAACAAAAATCATAGGGTTGAGCTATAATTCCATAGACAAGATCAGGTCATATTCTCATCTTAAATTCTGTTAATATAAGTTTTCATTGTATTGATATTTTCTACAGTAAAAAGTATTCATTGAGTCTTGAATGATAGCAAGAAAAGCATACTTGTAAAAGAAACAATTGAAATATTTTTATAACCATATTAATTCCTGAATTAGGTAATAGACTACAAATTCTAAATAACTAATATCATGAACTGTAGGCTTTATATCTTTCATATTTCCTCATGATGTATTACCACGTACTTTTACTCTCTAAAACTGGTCTTGTGTTGAAGTGGCATCACTCTTTGATATTTCAGCTGTTGCCTCCGGACTCCAGTGCTTGAGTATACCAAGGTAATCATCCTCATATTAGCTCTGGTGGTGGCGGTGGGGCATCACATTATGCTCGATTAGAAATGGTCTCCTTTTTTCCCCCTATTTTTCTTGTAGATAAACAACTGGGATCTTTTGATGTGATGTTTTGTCATGTTTTTTTTTCCCCGTTTTGTTTTATTACGTCTCATTGTATTTTCCTTAAAAGAAAATTAGTCTCCCATTGGAATGTTTTATCTTAAAAATCTCACTTGAACAGTTTATGCATTTTTTATTTATTGTGCTGTAAATTTATTCTTTTCTTCCACTTAGACACAAAGCTAAGCTATTCAAAGTATGCTTTCACCATTATTTTTTTTTTCTAAGTTGTTCAGATTTAGCTTGATCGTTCCGTTTCTCATAGTAGACGTTTTCACTGCCTGAAATGTAGATGGAACAAACTACTTCAGAACCCTTTAATTGTCAGTTCTTTTTGGAACATAGCTACATTATACAGTGCTTTAGTGCAAGTAGAAAGGAATTGAATCGTTGTTACCCCGACTATAAAACCTTCCATATCAAATTTATAAATTGTCAGATGTTTTTCTATACTTAGTTGTAAGGTGTTGTGTGTGTGTGTGTTTCTAAAACTACATGCGGTACATGTATTTTCAGGGAAATGGAGACTTCTTTGCTTATTTTTAATAATATTTTTGTGTACTTGAAGAAATTTATTTTGTAGAATGGTCAGCAAAGGGCATAGATGGATTAAACAACCTTTTAGTGTTTAGAAATACTCTTTAGGAATTATTGAATGTAGCAGTATATATGTGTATGTTGTGTCTTCATTTTGGCGAAGAAACGAAACTTGTAAAACACTTCCACCTGACTTTATTCTTTTAATTTGCTTTTGAAGCCATCTGCTTTTTCCTTTGAAGTTAAGAGTGTCCGTATTCGCTTTAATTACGTACTTGATATTTTAATATCGGCATTACCTGTAACAAAAAGCTTTATACAGTTCTTAATGCTGATTTAATTATAAATGAAGAATTCATGAAAAGCACAATGATATTCCAGTTTGGTAAAATTTGTGTCACATGCCCTGTAGACTTATCTATTTGTTTTGATGTTGTAGAGTAGTTCACAGTGGTTATTTTCATAGGAGTAGACAGAGTCAACAGGCCTAGTTATAGAGGCAGCCAGCAGGTCTCCATATAAGAAGGAACTAGTAAAGACTTGGGGGATCTGTTTTTTAGAAGCTCAGTTGTCATCAGTCAGTCATCGTGGAGGCTAGAACTTGCGGGATCCATGTCAGGCCTGGGGCAGATTAAGAGAGTACTGTTCAGCCGGGAAATATTGTATGATACATAGCCTGATCTTGTTTATGTAAATATCGGATGTACCTTCCAAGAGTGAGAAAGAAAACGGAATAGGTCTAACTGCTGAATTTTCAGTTACCGATAAAGTTGCTTTATCCAGATGATAATTAGTTAAGTGGAGAAAATTACCTATATAAAAGGATATGATTAAGGGAACTGAATCAATATCATAGATATTTGAGTAATTCTGTCCCTTAACAAATCAGTCTTGGTGACAGATAACGAGGAAGTAAGGTAATAATCAGGAAGGAACAGATCATCTGACCATGTTTGCAAGACAGACAACTTTCTGGAAGTTCATAGGAGAGCAGATAGGAAAGGGCTGTAATTGTCAGGTTTATATTTTCTTCTTATTTTTTGTTGTTGCAGTGATATTTTACATAAAGACCAGATGATACTACAACTGTAATCATGGCAAATCACCAATTAGATCTTGAAAGGTATGGCCTCTCAATGCTGCTAGTCACACAATTCAATTAGTCCAGGCTTCTTGGATAAAAATGTCACCACAGGAATTGAGAAAGATATCAAGTGTGAAGAAGGAATGAAGTCAGGCTTCAGAAGGTTGAACTCCTGATTGATAATCCATTGGATATTAGACATCTATTGATTTCTCTTTGTGATACAGGTTGTAGATGAGTTTCATGATTTCAACAGATAGGAGAGGCGATGTTACACTTGTCGCTCCGTTTTATGCTTTCTGTAAAGAAATGCCGTTCTCTCTTATCATATTAGTTTTTATATAATTTCAGTCAACCTTTCAAGTTACTATCAGAATCACATTTATGAGATATTGCCAGGCAATACTGGCTGAAGTGACCACCTTACCGAGAACCAACCACGTTACAGTAGATCATGAATTCATTCTCTGGATCTTGGCAGTGTTTCATTTTAATGGAGGATAGCTTTTCTTTAAGATGGCATTGTGTGGTCCCATGAAACATTATATCTAAATAGAGCTGTTATGTCTTATGAAAAATTATATCTAAATAAAACTGTTGTGTCCTATTTAACTGCTAAGATTTCTTTGGCAAGAAATTCTTTCAATTATAGGAGTGCCAAAGATTGATGCAACATTCTTCTTCTCAAGTCTTCAACCAAAGAATTCAGTTAGCTTTTTATTATTTGCCCCAAAGGCTGGTTCTTATAGAAATTAATTTTAAATCAGACCAGAACCAAAGAATTTTTAACCCACCTATCATAGTTCCTCAAGGAATTACTTATTATATGCCTTGCATGACATGATGTTAGTGTTACTATAGGTTCATGCATTGTACTTTCATCCCCAGCTGCATTGCTATCTGTCTTTTACTTTTTGTACGTTCCTTTGGTCTCAACATATTTAGCTGTCCTTATTCTTGAAAATTCACCAAGCAGTAGTTTCCACATCTTATCTAAGAACAAAATTATACCGCAGTGCTTGGCCTTTTAACCCTTTTACCCCCAGGCTCTGGAAATTTCCAACCCTTAACCCCCAAGGGGTTATTTTTTCCCCAGAACATTTTTCAGTATATTTTTTTTTAAATTGATCTAACAGCCTTAATTTTTGTCATAGAGAGGTCAGGTTGGTCTCATTCTCTTGGAAAATGCCTGAATTTTTTAAAAAAATTATCAAAAATATGAAAAAAATAATTTTTATAGCATTTTATCAAACATATGAAAAAAATAATTTTTATAGCATTTTTTTGCAAGGATGTACCGATACGTCCATGGGGGTAAAGGGATGAGTTTTGTGAAACGTACCAGTACGTCCTTGGGGGGTAAAAGGGTTAATAGATGCATTAATTAGTTCAATCAATTGAGAGATCAATATCAGTACAATTTGAGGTAGTGGTCTCTTTGAAATACTGTAATCTGTATAATGATATCCTAATATAAAGTAAAAAAAACTATTTTAATACTTACCTGGGACTCACATGGCTGATATCCTGAAATGAGAGCTTCTTAACCCTATAAAGAAATAAAAAGAACAGCCATATTCAATACGTATGGCAAATTATGAGGTGTTTCAATAGTATTACTAAAGTCTTCATGATCTCAAGTCCAAATTATTAAAGCTACGATTATGAGCGAGCAGGTGGGTGGAGGATCATGTGATTAATTTTTATACAAAATTCATTATTTCAATGTTATGTAATGCGTAGCATCTCCATTGAAACAATATAAACTAAAGTCAGAAAATCTAGATATTCATAAAACACATTTTTCAAATAACAAAGCAAAGATTGATATACGGCACAATTGAGTTATTAAAAGAACTTTATCTAAATATAAGTTTTTGATATAATTAATTGTGTTGACCACCCCTTTAATATCAAGAGACTTCACTTTCAAAATTAGTTCTTACTTACTGAAGGGCCGTTTTCCTGGTTCTATCACACGGGAACCATGTGCCCTACATGATCTACAAGATCTGTTTGGTGTACAGTATATATTTTCAGGCAGTTAGAATATCACAGTGTATTCGGTGTTAATTGCCAAATCCACATTATTGAAACACATGGAAGACAAGGTGGTCATCAGCTTCATTTTGAAAGCTCTATCAAAGTATGCATGAGCATTAATGAGTAGCCCAACTGTATTCTCTAGGGCCTGTCACGGCCCTCCCCTTTGATGAAGGGATTATCTAAATGGAAGACAGCCTGTGAATAGTGGTTTACACACGCCCTTGTTAAATACACGACACCATCAAGGTGCTCGCGCGAGGGTTGTAACCTCTGCATTCCATGCTTTTATCTTTCTCTAGTATATTTGGAAGAATTATATTAGAAAAGTGTAAAGAAGGACCCTTTTCACCGGGCATCACAGGTCTCTCCCCAGAAATAGATTTTTCCTTCGTCAAAATCCCTTTTTTCAAATACCTGTGCATTTACAGCACTCTTAAACAACAAAAATATCTAAGTTTACCCATCAGATCTTTTACATATTGGATATAATGTGATGAGGAAGCCTCTTAACCCTGAAATTGTTCTTAGGAAAAAAGAGCACCGAACCACGCCATCGAAGGAAAACTATAGACTATCTGACATAACTTTTAATTCGCCCAGTCTCTTAGCTGAGACAAGAGCTAAAATAAAAGTGTAGTTTGACTCAGTCTGGGAAACCAATCTTAGCATTATATTCATAATTTGAGCATTTCAAGACGTTTATTATCATGATTAGCTTCCAACGGATAGTTTTAGATTGCGTAAGTCCACAAAACAAAGAACCTTATGACTTCCGTAATGTCAAAACAGGTGAATAGGTATGAATTAATGTCTAAGAACAGGATCGAGCAAAGCTCCATAGCCTTTAAATGTAACAAGGATTCCTATCAAGCCTCGATAAGCACTGGAATTCAATAGTAATTATCCAAAGATGGGCTAGCAGCTATCTTCCATGACTTGCACCAATTAGGATAAGTATCCAACCAGTGTTGGTGCAAAATGTTGTTATGCTGTTTTTTAGCCACTATAATGGATAATCTGTAAAACCTAGAAAACTATTTTCATCGAAGGATATGGTGGACAGTCCTTAAATGATTAGTTGAAACACCGTGGGGTTTGGATAAATATGACGATATTGCAGGTTTGTGAGAAGATCCATCTTGTATGGTAATGAGGTCAGTCTGACAGAAATGGCTACAGATTTGTGAACTGTTTCGTTTGAGGCCTATAATGGGCTACCAGGACAATCTGAGTATTGGTTATCATCATCATCATTTACGCCTATTGACGCAAAGGGCCTCGGTTAGATTTCACCGGTCATCTCTATCTTGAGCTTTTAAATCAATGCTCCTGCTTCACGCTTCATAGTCCTCAGCCATGTAGGCGTGGATCTTCCAACTCTTCTAGTGCCTTGTGAAGCCCAGTTGAACGTTTGGTGAACTAATCTCTCTTGGGGAGTATGTTGAGCATGCCCAAACCATCTCCATCTACCCGTCACCATGATCTCATCCTTATATGGCACTTTAGTAATCTCTCTTATAGTTTCATTTCTAATCCAGTCCTGCCATTTAACACCCAATATTCTTCTGAGGCATTGTTCTCAAATCTGCAAAATCTGTTGGATATTGTTTCGTTGTCATACCACAACTCATGTCCATACAGTAATACTGATCTCACTAAACTGTTTTACATAGCAAATGTAGGATCCAGTAACAGAGCAAAGAAACTCATTTTCAAATTGAGAGAAAGATATGGGAACAAATATTTACAGTTTCCCCATGCATTCCATAGTTATGGGTGACCCTGAGGATTCAGAGACCATTCTATTTGAGGGATCTGTAACTTGTAATTTCGATGGTTCAACCGTTGTATTTACGTAACAAAGCAAGGTAGTAGAATGAGACACCTGACTTTAATCAAAAGGAGTACGGTAGTTCCTGTGATAACAGGAACAACCTTTCTAGCTTCATTCCTCCTTGTATCCTAATGTATTATTATTATTATTATTATTATTAACTGCTAAGCTACAACCCTAGTTGGAAAAGCAGAATGCTATAAGCCCAGTGAGGAAAGGAAACAAGGAAAAAATAAATATTTTAGAATAACATTAAAATAAATATCACCTATATAAACTATAAAAACTTCAGCAAAACAATAGGAAGAGAAATTAGATAGAACAGTTTTCCCGAGTGTACCCTCAAGCAAGAGAACTCTAACCCAAGATAGTGGAAGACCATGGTACAGAGGCTATGGCACTATCCAAGAACAGAAAACAATGGTTTGATTTTGGAGTGTCCTTCTCCTAGAAGAGCTGCCAGGGCTATTATGTTTTCAGCCTGAATCAATGCTTTAAAAGCAGTCTTCCCAATACCATAGCTCTGAAAGATGAAAGCCTTCTAGACTTGCTTCCCACCCCGAGGTAGAGAAATAGCTGAACAGGGACATGTCTGGGAGTTTCGGAGCTGACACAACAGAGCTTCCTGTTTTTGACAAGGGGAATCTTAATCACATGCAGTGGAATTTACAAGGGTTTTATCTGCAGACTAGTGTAGGGAACATACTTTTCCAGCAATGTCATTGTTCTGAGAAATAGCATCTAACTCTTTCAATCAACTTTTACTTTTAAATTGCAGCTGTGGGAATTTTATCCTGTTGCACCTTGGTGCTGAATGGCCAGTTCGACACCAGGACCAGTCATATGGCTCAAATTCTTTTGTTACCCCCCAACGAAGTTGGAAGGGGTTTATGTTTAACCCCCTGTTTGTGCGTGTTTGTTTGTGAACAGCTTCCTGGCCACAATTTTAATCGTAGAATGATAAGACTTGCAGTGATTAACTGTTATGTAAAAAGCTAGAAATTAAATTTTGGAAGGTCAAGGTCGTCACAGTCAAGCAAAATGTCCAATTCATGTAATCAGCCATAATTTTGGAGATCATTGTCAAAGAGACTCCAAACTTGGTTCATATTTGAGTTTATGAAAATCCACGCCAATTAATACATGTTAAGGTCAAAGGTCAAGGTTGAGAAATGGGCTGCCGCGGCGGAGGACTGCCCTCTACTGAGTGCCCCTCTAGTTGTTTATAAATGTAAAATGAAGTGTTGAAGGTTGGGAAGTATTGAACCAGTTCAGAAGAGTCTGACAGGGCTAAGCTTTTCTCTGATGAAAAAGTGGGAGGGTGAACGTATGCTGCCTTCATCCCCAAATAGAGAATAGATTGACTCACGGCCAACAGAATTCTTAGGTTCTTTAGTCATCACAGGAAGAAAACTTAATTTTTCATTAGCTTATTAAGCTTCTTGAGAAAAAAGCAAGAATCACATGACCTTATTTTTCTTTTTACAGTATTTGAAAGTTTTTATCAAGATGTTTTACCATGTAATTTAATTTGCTTTCTTGCTTAGCTTTCACATAATGAGTATACAGTAACTCCTCTACTTAAGAGCAAAAAGTTATCCAAGGTGTGTTACCAAGATGAAAAGTTTGTCGGGTTCAATATACCGTAATTAACTTAGCCGTTCGGTTCGTAAGCCTCAACCCTGCTTCTTCTCCATTGCGTTTCAGTTGGCTGATTTTGCAGATAGCAGTGAGCTAGCCTACATAAGGTATCATGAATTCCTAGAGCAATATTAAGAAAAGTTTATTCATTTGTCATCTGTTTTGCATTTATTCAAACCATTTTGTTATTGGAAACAGAGGTTATTATTTTTGAAAGCTCTGATCGAGTGGACTTACTGTAATTTATTCATAGTTACTAACTTCTGTCCTGTAGATCACATTGTATCAAATGTAACCATTTTGTTAAAGTTGTGATTTATATTTAATAATTTATCTCAAGTTATTATTGGGCATCGTGTTTATTTTCCTTTTGCTCTGCTATTTAATAATTATGGCTTTATTGGATGGGTGATTGGCGATATTTATTTTGGGATGATCGATAATGCTTTATTCTGCCTAAATGTAGGTAATGCATTATACACAAACTGTTGCTTGAGATTTTGCTATTTTTGGGTTTAGGGACTATGTTCATAATTTTAAAATGGTGATGGTTTAATATTTTGAGTGAGGCAACCATAGAAGAAATACTTAACCCTTTTACCCCCAGGCTATTAGGAAATTTCCAACCCTTAACCCCCAGGGGGTTATTTTTTTCCCAGCACATTTTGCAGTATATTTTTTTTTAAATTGCTCTAACAGGCTTAATTTTTGTCATAGAGAGGTCAGGTTGGTCTCATTCTCTTGGAAAAAGCCTGAATTTTCTCAAAAAATTATCAAAAATATGAAAAAAAACAAATTTTATACCATTTTTTTGCAAGGACGTACCAGTACGTCCATGGGGGTAAAGGGATGGCTTTTGTGAAACGTACCAGTACGTCCTTTTGGGGGTAAAAGGGTTATTATCTCCCCCATGGACGCCTTGGCCTGTGTGGAGGCCCGCCCTGTATATTTGTTTTCGTCCCTAACATTTTTCATCATGATTTATGAATTTCAGTGTTGTGCATCCCACTTTATAATTTAGCATTAGTGCTTCACTTAGTTAATTTTACTCGATATGTCCTTTATTTTCACACTTAAAGCTTTCTCCTCAGCATGTGAGAGAGAGATTAACACAATTGTGTGATGTTTTTCTGTGTTCATTTCTTATTCTATTTCTCACCAATGCAGTGTTTGTCATAGTTACCTAGATGGAGAACATGCAGTACATGTTTACCACCCTCATGGTCAGACTCATACACATCATCTCTCTTTGTTGTAGGATCGTTTTAGGTCTGGATACTCGACCTGTGTTTTTTGTGAGTTTTACCTTTCATACTCCTTGAGAAAGATGGATTAGACAGTACCGTGTAAGATGGGAAAAATAATCTTGTTTAATCTTTAGGTAGAGAAAAATGTTCAAACAGTAAAATATTGACTGAATTTTTCCCGAGTTGCATCGATATGGGGACCCGTTTTTTTTTTTTTTTTTTTTTATATAAATTCTAAAGCTTTGATTGCTTATAATGTGTATATATAAAAGAAAAATTATTTTCAATGTCATTACAGTTTTTCTATTTCACTATTATTGTTATTGAAGTATGAGTCCCTTATAATTTTCCCAAACTCTCTTGGAAAATGAAAGGTGTAGTGGAAACTAAGGAAACTGATCCCAAAACGAGGAATATCTCATTTCATTTGTTTATCTTCCCTATTGTTAGCCGTAGTCTCTGCTAATGTAAGTATTCAGACATAAGTTACTTATGTAACCGCATACACTCGGCATATCACTTGCGTAAGGAGCGTACGAGTCCTCTACAAGGAATACATTTAAAATGAGAAGCCACTTCCACCGATAGGAGTTTATTCGCTTTGAGTTTTCCACATAATGAAGGCTTCACAAATTTTTATTTATGACATATTTGTTTTTGATATTGTTAATAGTTTATATATGACATGTCTGTTTTGACGTTGTTACTTATTTTAGAATGATTTATTGTTAATTTGTTCTCTTCATTTATATATTTCCTTATTTCCTTTCCTCACTGGGCTATTTTTCCCTGTTGGAGCCCCTGGGCTTATAGCATCTTGCTTTTCCAACTAGGGTTGTAGCTTGGATAGTAATAATACTAATAGAAGTCATACCTCTATTATTCCTAAAAAGAAAGTGAACACTGTACTCTAAATGCAATGAAAAATGGATCCAACACTTGCTCTCATCTTCATATTTCATGGCTTTCAAAATATTTGTAAACATACCGTCAGTTTTCACTAACAAGACACTTTTTTACTTATTTTAACCCTTTTCCATGCATATAGAATGTCAAAATTTGGCATTAATATCTCCATTTGTCCTAGAGAGCATTCCCAAAAGTATTTAATAAATTTGTTTACGGCTGTATGCATGCTGGTACGTTTCCAATTTGCTGTTTGTTTATGGCCCTCTTATTTTAGGATTTTGTGTCTTATACCTCCATTTTCATTCAGTAAACAATCGTACCTTTATGCTCTAGAGTCCATCCCCAATCAAAGCAGTATACTATGGTGTATCTTACTTTTACTGCTCTAAATAGGTCATTCTCATTGTGCATTTAATGAACTAAACCAAATTAATTTTACTGTTCTAAATAGCTCATCCTCATTGTGGATTTAATGAAACCAAATTAATTTTACTGTTCTAAATAGCTCATCCTCATTGTGCATTTAATGAAACCAAATTAATTTTACTGTTCTAAATAGCTCATCCTCATTGTGCATTTAATGAAACCAAATTAATTTTACTGTTCTAAATAGCTCATCCTCATTGTGGATTTAATGAAACCAAATTAATTTTACTGTTCTAAATAGCTCATCCTCATTGTGCATTTAATGAAACCAAATTAATTTTACTGTTCTAAATAGCTCATCCTCATTGTGCATTTAATGAAACCAAATTAATTTTACTGTTCTAAATAGCTCATCCTCATTGTGGATTTAATGAAACCAAATTAATTTTACTGTTCTAAATAGCTCATCCTCATTGTGGATTTAATGAAACCAAATTAATTTTACTGTTCTAAATAGCTCATCCTCATTGTGCATTTAATGAAACCAAATTAATTTTACTGTTCTAAATAGCTCATCCTCATTGTGCATTTAATGAAACCAAATTAATTTTACTGTTCTAAATAGCTCATCCTCATTGTGCATTTAATGAAACCAAATTAATTTTACTGTTCTAAATAGCTCATCCTCATTGTGCATTTAATGAAACCAAATTAATTTTACTCCTCTAAATAGCTCATTCTCATTGTACATTTAGTGAAACCAAATTCATTTTACTTCTCTAAATAGCTTATTCTCATTGGGCAGTTAATGAACTAAACCAAATTAATTTTACTCTGCTAAATAGCTCTTTCTCATTGTGCTTTTAATGAAACCAAATTAATTTTACTGCTCTAAATACTTTATTCTCATTGTGCATTTAATGGACATGTGATTTGCCAAAAAATTTGTGCAATTTCTTGAAAGTAGCAGAGTAGGAAGCCTTATTTCCAAGCTAGAAGGAACAAACCAGAAACCTTGAATTGTTGTTATGTTATATGTATGAGTATTCCTTGCATTACATTCTTACCCCTTTTACCCCCAGGCTATTTGGAAATTTCCAACCCTTAACACCCAGGGGTTATTTTTTTTCAAGCACATTTTGCAGTATATATATTTTTTAAATTGCTCTAACAGCCTTAATTTTCATCATAGAGAGGTCAGGTTGGTCTCATTCTCTTGGAAAATGCCTGAAGTTTCTCAAAAAAAATTATAAAAATTATGCAAAAAAAAATTTAAATGGCAGTTTTTTGCAAGGACGTACCGGTACGTCCATGGGGGTAAAGGGATGAGTTTAGTGAAACGTACCAGTACGTCCTTTGGGGGTAAAAGGGTTAAGTAATACCTAGCTCCTGGTTTTTGCAATCCTTGGCTGGAACTCGATGAATCGCCGTGTCTAGGCAAAGATAAATTGCTGCATGGAATGTTTGTCTAGCTAATTTCTCTTCCTCTTGTTTTGTTGAATTTTTTTTTATAGTTTATATAAGAAATATTTATTTCAATGTCACTTCTTAAGATATTTTATTTTTCCTTGTTTCCTTCCTCGCTGGGCTCTTTTTCCCTGTTGGGGCCCCTGGGCTTATAGCATCCTGCTTTTCCAACTAGGGTTGTAGTTTAGCAAGTAATAATAATAATAATAATAAGAATAGTTAACTTTGAATTTCTATATCTGATGTTGATTATTATTAGACTAAAAGTGACAGTGTATAGTAATGGAATGAACATAATTCTGGTACATCATAGAGAGAGGTCTTATTATAACCGATTAAATGACTATATGCTATTAAACCTGCTTGTACACTCATTTATAAATCAAATTCAATAGTGCTGCTAAATCTTCACATGGAAAATAAATTGATTAAGTCTGCCTTTTTTTTCTTTAAATATTAGGCTACAAACTTATTCTTATATATTGAAGTGAGTCAGTCAGTGGTTTTCTCAATATTCATTATATTTAAATTGTCATAAAAAATAAATTTTAATTTTTCTGTTTCTTAGATAGGTATTGGAATATAAATGTTACACGATAGGTATTGGAATATAAATGTTACACGTCTTGGTATTTTCCAAAAATTGTGTACTGTAAATGTACATTGATATTACTGTACAGAATTATTTTAAGTGTTTTTAAATAATTCTGCTCCAACATTCTTCATCTTGTGTTTTCAAACTCAATGATTGATCCATTAGCCAATTTCTTTGTTTTAACGTGCAATGATATTAAAACTAACCATCTTGTTTTCCAGTATATGGACCGAATAGCTGGGGATTCCAAAATGAACGTATGAGAATGAGATGTAGATGCTGTAAATACTTCAGACGAAGACGGTTGCCATACGATGTTCATATTCAAACCCCCCCACCCCCCCAAGATATAGCAAGAACTTGGAGTATTGAGTCATGTAGGAGAGAGTATCACAAAACCTTTTCTATACCTCTATCCCATGACTTTTTCTTGTTTTCTTACTTATCTGTAAAAGTACAAGATAAATTTTTTCTTTTTTGAAGTAATGAATAAACACTTATATTTGAAGGTAGGGTCAGGGCGTTATACCATCATAGGGTATAATCCAATTCTGTATATTTTCGTGGCTGTCTATAAATGTTTAACATTATGGTACCGGTAGTCATAGTATGTGCTTATTCATTGTTTCATGTGTTATGGAGTCATATTCTCATTCATGTATGTCATATGTTAGTCTATGAATATTATACATAAATGACCAACAGCGTTTGTACCGGGAAAATAATTTTTATACACGAATACTAAGAGATTAACTTCCAAACTTTGCCGTGTTTCAATTTGCTGGTAATGCGTGTGGTAAACAACATTGATCTTGTTAGTCGAGGCTATGCTTGTAAAGTTTCTTTGACCGGCCTTCCAGCAGCACATGTTATATGCACATTAGAGAGAAAAAAGAAAGAGGCTAATGTAGGAGCCTTGATATCATTTGCAGCTAATGTTCATAACTTTTGCAAAGTTTCAAAATGAAAGATTATGCAATATTTCTCTGAAAATTCACCTCTGGAACCAGTGATTTTGGAATTGCAAACTAATATAAAGTTGTTGATTGCTCTTGAAATTAAATCAGTCAGAGGCAATTTTACAGGCTTGTATTGATGATAGTATTGAAATGAATGAACTATTGTAACTAAACTCGATGCAAGTTTTCTTTGCAATACAGTACATGAGTAAATCCAAAATAATTTTCTTTATATTATAGCCTATTTTGGAAACCTTTTTTTTTTTATTTATAAAATTTTTGGGGTTATAAGGTTAGTGTTGAGCCAACAAGACAATATCCCCCAGATATTTTTTCCGAAGTCGAGAGGAACTGCCAGTTAACCTGTCCCTTATTTATGATGTACGATACTGTTGCCTTTGCAGTCAGAGCTATATAGATCATTTCTCATTAGTTCTGGAGATTTTTATCTCGTGAGATAGCATGTAGATCAGATTTCTTAACAGTGAATGTTGTGATGGAATTACATGATTTGTATCTGAATGTTAACTAAACATTTGTTTTTCTTGTTCCTGATTGCAATGTATAATGTAAAAGTTTATTTTTCTTTCAGGTATATTGACAAAGGCAAATATTAGTGGACCTACAATACAGGATTTAAGACACCCTTTTTATATGTATAAAATTCTATTGTTCATGCACATCACTCACAATCTAACTTGGCTGAGAGTTGTTTTTGCACCATTATCACCTGTGAGTATATACACGCTCCTTCAGGAGCTTCTTGACGTTGTGACCATGGAGACACGACACTTGCAATTTTCATTTGAAGAATATTAGGTTTTCATTTATGAAGTTTAATCATCGATTCTTTGTATCTTGCATAGAATCGCTCATTTTTATGGGATGATTCAAGAACACATTCATCACAGCATACTTTATATACCAAGGAGAAACTTTAAGACCGATTGTTTCAAGTTAATTTTCAATTCCCTGTGGAGTACTCTGAAAGAACAGGGAATACTTTGAGACTGATCATTTCAGGTGAATTTTCGATTTCCTATGTAGTACTCTGATGGCTTTTTCTTTTATATCAAAGCCTGTTCTGTATTTGGTGTTAATATAATTAAATACCCATAAATATCACCTTATGGAATTCTTAGCCCATACTGCCAGTGATGAGGTCTGAATGTTAGGTGAACTGTCGGGAATTACTTGATGGCTTTTGCTGTGTCCCTTCAACTCGGCTACACTTGCATTTTTTACTGCATAGTGCTCATGTGGGATTTTCCCCAATTGTGTATTGACCTGTTTATTCCTCAGTGCTGGACTATAAATCCAATCTAATCATTTGTTCCCTACTTTGCAGTTTGGTCTTCTGAAGGGCCTTAGTACTTTTGATGCTGCTCTTATTATCTCTTGTGTTGTGCAGAAATCCTTCGATTCTGGTCATGAATTTCCTTACTCTTCTTAGAAAGGTTAGGTCCTCCATGTTACCACTTATTTACTTTATAAATTGGTGATCCTTGTAACATTTTCCTTGAATTTTATAAAACTTCTATATTTTAAGTAATGGAGGTGATGTTTCCTTCTGGGACAATTTTATCTCTTCCTTTCTTTGGCATGGCAAAGGATTTAAAAGTTTCAGCCAAAATGGTCTATTGTCTTTTATGTCCATGTAATGTAACATATACTCTATGTGATGGCATTTACTAGGAGAACACACACACACACTTTTTTATTTTACTTTTATTAGATAAACTGGTTTACAGTATAGTATGTATAACAGTATAGTATGTATAATATTTACATTAATTTTACATTGAAGATTATAAACTGCTGTATACAGTAGTCTGCCAATATGTACACTGTATAGTACTGAGCATTCTATGACAATATGTTCACTGTATAGTACTGTGCATTCTGACTATGAAAGTTGAACAAAAGTATTTATATATGGAATAGCTAGGTGAAGACATTTGCATATTCAACTTAAATTTTTTTTACCACATTAATATGAGCATTGGTTTAGACCCTCCAAAAGTTCCCATTTACTCTAAATTAGATCTAAATTCTGAGCATAGTTTACACTAAGTTGATTTTCTTTGAGAGAGAACATGTAAAGGTTTCAGCAGACCCATTGTATAGATTTAATAACAAATGTACTCTAGAAATTGTCAAACTTATTACAGGTATTGCAAGTGTCCAAAAGTTTTTGATGATTATTATAACCTTGCTCCCAATTTGGAACTTATTCAACACAAAATTTGTTAACCCTTTTACCCCCAAAAGAACGTACTGGTACGTTTCACAAAAGCCATCCCTTTACCCCCATGGACGTACCGGTACATCCTTGCATAAAAATGCAATAACATTTTTTTTTTTTAGATTTTTGATAAATTTTTTAGATAATTCAGGCATTTTCCAAGAGAATGAGACCAACCTGACCTCTCTATGACAAAAATTAAGGCTGTTAGAGCAATTTAAAAAAAAATATACTGCAAAGTGTGCTGGGAAAAAAATAACTCCCTGGGGGTTAAGGGTTGGAAATTTCCAAATAGCCTGGGGGTAAAAGGGTTAACAGTAACACCATGTCTAGAAATGACCTTGTAGAAATGATATCAGTTCTAAGTTCTATGAAAAGCAGGAGCAATGATCATAATGTGGTAAATTTGAATCTAAGTTTCTTAAGCAATGTATTTAAAGTTTTCATTCCATTCAGTTTAAAAATACAGGATGAAATATAGTCATTAGGATTTTAATAATTTACAGTTGGGTTGTGAGTTTTTTGCAATAAAACTTTACAAATAAATTGGATATGTTCACGTTTCAAAGGTTATATTTTGCTTCGCACACTGATGAGGAATAAATTCCCAATACACATGAACCCAGTTATGAGTATAGCATATCAAACTATTGTAAAGTAGTAAAACATGTGTTTACACAATATCGTTTCCTTGCACAAACAAAACTTTAGTTGTAAAAACTATGACCCGCATCAGATATTCAGCATTAAACATTCAATTTCATTAACTTTATAAACAATATATTTTTAATGCACAAAAAACTATTTCTTTCATATCTCTCAAACTTACTCTTGTTGTATAGTAATAATGTTGTAAAAAGTGGCTGAAAAATAAGTATTTTTTACAAGGTACACTTAAGATATTGGTTATGTGCAATGTTTTTATATAAGGCTTCTTAATTGTGCCTTTTCTATGTCCATATAAGATGGCAAGACATTTAAAAAACTTTATTTGTAACTATAAATAATATATTCGACATAGCTTAATTAAATGAAACATAAAGATGTAGTTTTAGGTAGCTATCGAGTCGCAGACAATGTCATTTCTATATTCTTTTCACACAAACAAACATAAAACACAAACATTATTTGGTCATGGTAGCAAACATTTTTTTCAGTGAATTTTGTTTAGTTCAGATCTTTTAAAATTGGAGAATTAAATATATGCCTGTTAAAAATAAGAGATCAAAACCCTTTATTTTTTATAAAATGGGAAATGCAATAATCTTTCTCCACTAGTATATATGTCAATCTTCTTCCTAGATCTTTAGAATTCACTGACGACTTCAAGTTTAGCATTTTGTTAATCAAGACATTCATTTAATCGTTTGGTAAAAATAAATTTAAACATTTACTACATATAAGGTAGGCCTATATTAAACCATTATTTCTCAATAATCAAATCTGGGTGTCCATATAAACTACCAATCACAACCTGAAATGGAAAAAAAAAAAATAATTTTGCATCAAATACAAAATGTAAAGTAAAAAAAAATTGTATTTAGCTACAAAAGCCAGACTCCTTTGAAATAGAAAAACTGGGATATGTCTTCAGTGGAGGTATATCCATTTTTATTTGTTTTTGAGGTACTTATGACAATGTGCACAGGTGTGTAGCCCAACCATTTTCCTCTCGGAGATTATTCACTTTTGACCTTATGTTTAGGACTGAAAGGGGTGGTTCCAGTAAGGTAGGAAACTTAACTTTGGAGGACTCTGGTTTGTATAGCTAGAAAAATTTACTTCTATAATTTGTACTTGTTCCAACACGGATTATTTACCTCGAACTACTTTCTTAGGAGTATCTGGGATCTCCTCCCAACCAACCAGAATTTTGTGTAGTTTACCCTACTCCCGTTTTCTATGCGAGGGAACCTCTGGCGGAGTGATACGCGCCATGGGGCGACCCGGGGTCAGAGAGCGTGCTCGTTCAGGTCTCGGTCACCAGTAAGTTTCTGGTCGCGTCGTGGATAACATCTCGACGCGCTCTCCTTACCCAGTGCGACCCTTGTGTCCCACCCTTTCCCTCTGTGTTCCTGTGTCTCGAGGTGCATTGCTAGTTCGTTATGGAACATCCCCGCTGTTGTCCCGGGCCTGTGGCCGGTAAATCTTGTGGGGGCTTTCCTATCTAAGCCGGAGGTCGACCCTCACTCCTTGTGTTCGTCGTGTAGGGGCAGCATTTGTTCCCCTACAGACACGTGCTCAGAGTGTGTGTCCTGGAACGAGGTGCAGTGGGTGCGCTACAGCACCAAGAAGAACAAGGGGTCGCCTAAGAAGCCGAACATCTCCTCGCCGCTTGCTTCGCCCGATGCCTCTTCGGATAGAGCTTTGCAGCCGTCTTCCCCTACCCAGAGTAGGGGACGAGGTAAGTCCGTTGCGGGGAAGCGGCCCATTGCTCTTCCCCAGGAGGCTGTGATGCCTGTTAGTGGGGATATGTCAGTCCAGGCAAGTGGGGGGGCCTGAGGGAGGGACGGGAGTGTGTTCGGAGGACGGAGTCCTGGTGCCAGCAGGGCCCGTCTCTTCCGATGATCCTATGTGGGGGAAGGCGGCTGCTGCCTCTTCCCCCGCTTCACGGGCATGCTTTTCAGGTACGTCTGCAGCCGGGGGAGACGGTGAGGAGGAGGATTCGCCGTCGTCGGACCCCCTCGCGTGGGCGCCACTGAGGACGCCCTTCAGGTCGCCCATGAGGCTGGAGGAAGAATTCGAGGTGTGGTTTCCCAGTAAAAAGTTGCCTCGCTTTCCCTCAACGCCTTCAGCAACACTCCCTCCCGTCTTCCTGGAGACCTCGTCACCAACGGATCGACACGGAGAACCACCAGCGGCGAGGGATGACTCGGACCGTTCGGGCCGGTCCTACAGATCTTCGGGCTCCTTTTTCGAGTCGTACTCTTTCTCCTCGGAGGACGGAGGTCCGAGGGACCCAAAGAGGAGATGAGAGAGGTCCTGCAGGAGGAGGTCCCGTTCCAGGTCTCGCCACGCCAGGAGGCGCTCTAGATCCCCCAGAAGGAAGCACAGGAGAAGCCATACTCCTAGAGAGGAATGGGTGCGAGTTGCCATCCCGCGCAGCCACCTCCTAGGAGCTCCAGCAAACCCGAGTACCTCTGGCTGGTTCCCAAGAGCTCGTTCTCCCTCCAAGAAGTACGTCCCCTACAGCAGGTCCAAGAATCGGCGAAAATCTTCACTTCAGGCTCCAGTCCGCGAAGGTTACGACTCCATCCACCCAGCGGAGAGAGTCGCCCCTTCAGCCTGGCAGCCGTGTCCCAGCCTCCAAGACTTCGATGGGCCGTCTGGAGCGTGAGACACAGCAGGTGACCATGAGGAAGCCCGCAGCAGCGTGGTCCTCCGTAGGGAGAGACAGGTCCAGGACAGAGGCCTCCGTCCCAGCAGCGATGCCCGTTCTCCGCCCAGAACCGCCGAAGTCGTACTATGATAAGAAGATGCCACCACCTCAACCGGGTCCCCCCGTCGTAGGTGTACCTTCTCAGGCAGAGGACCAGCCAGCGGAAGACTCAACACCCGAAGCCTCCGCTTATAGAAAAGTGCTAGCACTCATCAGGAGCCATCACAGGCTAGACAAGCCAAAGCCCGCGACGGATGAAGACTGGTTCTCTGGCCTCAGCAGGTTGGTGGACATCCCCGTCCAGCAGAGGCCCTCGCTGGCTCTTCCCCTGGCTAGAGATGTTAGGCTGGGCATGGAACATATCAACAAGGTAGTAGCCAGCCATGCGGACGCCCCCAAGAGTCAGAGCACCTCCAAACTTCTCCAAGGTCTCAAAGCTCAGAAGCGATTTTATCTCCCTGAGGGGCGCCGTGCAGGCCCCTGTACAGTGGAACCAGCAATCGCCGTCCTAAGCCAGGGGGCCTCGGAAGATGGAGCGTTCTCCGCCCCAGTTTGCTTCTCTCCATCGGAGGCCTCCATGATGGAGGATTTGGCCTTGGACTTAGTCAACGTTTCATCGTGGCTAGACTGGTGGGCCTGCACACTAGTGGGTTTTCAGGCCTTACTAAAGGAACTGATTAGCTCGTGGGGGGAAAGGCCCTCAAGTTCCTGTTCTACCAGTCCCTCTCGCAGGCAGCCAACTGGGTACTGCTAAAGAGGGATATGGTACTCAGTAAGCTAGTCAGGAAGCTTCCGGACAGGGAAGCAAGAGCCCTGAGGAACTTACCCCTGTGGGGAGAGTCAATGTTCCCCCTGAAGGCTGTGGAAGAGACGGTGGAGAGGGTCAGGAAACTGAAGGATGTGGGAGAGCCCAGGCCCCCTCCAGCAAGAAGACCTACCCATAGGAGACCCTCTTCAGACGTCTCTCACCCTTCCCCGCGCCTCACCTAACCAACCCAGAAGGGACGCCCCGGCAGCGACCTGGCTCCAGTCTTCGGAGCCCCCCGTAGGGGAGCTTCGACCCAGCAGACAGCCTTCAGACCGTCCTACTAGAGCTCCAGGAGGGGACGCTCTGGCCGCTCCTCTCGTAGGAGGGGAGGCACCCCCTACTCCTGCCGAAGCCTCAGGTGGGGGGATGCCTCAAACAATCTTGGCAAGCATGGCGGGACCACGGAGCGGATCCGTGGACCGTAGCAGTACTGAAGGAGGGGTACAGGTTGCCCTTCCTAGCGGACCCGTCTCCTCTGATCCCAGATCAACAGGCGGAGTAGTTGGCACCCAAGGACCCCTTAAGGAGAGCAGCGTTGCAGGAGGAAGTTTCGGCAATGCTGGCGAAAGGTGCAGTAGAACCAGTCAGGAACCCAGGCCCGGGGTTCTACAGCAGGCTCTTCCTGGCGGAGAAAGCGACAGGGGGCTGGAGACCGGTCATAGACCTCTCAGCCCTCAACAAATTCGTGTGCAAGACCGACTTCAAGATGGACACCCCGAAGTCGGTCCTAGAGGCCTTGAGGGAGGAGGACTTCATGATGTCCATAGACCTCAAGGATGCCTACTTCCAGGTCCCTGTCCATCCCTCCAGCAGGAAGTACCTAAGGGTGAAATGGGGTACCCAGATGTTGCAGTTCAGAACCCTCTGCTTCGGACTGTCGACAGCTCCTCAGGTCTTCACGAGGGTCTTCGCAACAGTTTCAACCTGGGCACACGAACAGGGCATCCGTCTGATTCGGTACCTAGACGACTGGTTGTTACTTTCAGACTCAGAGGAAGCACTTTAGGAGCAAGGCGCGAAGCTCCTGCAGTTCTGCAACGTCTTGGTTATCATCATCTACCTGGAGAAGTCTCGGCTGATACCCTCCACCAGGATGACCTACCTAGGGATGGTCCTAGACTCCCGGTTGGCGAGAGCCTTCCCCTCCGCGGAGAGACTGGACAACCTAGAACAGATACTCCGGCCCTTCCTGTCGGGCCAGCCCAGGAGAGCCAAGGACTGGCAAAGACTGATAGGCCACCTCGTGTCAGAGAAGCTAGTCCCCCAGGGGAGGCTCAAGCTCAGGGGCGTGCAGTGGAACCTGTGAGAGCTCTGGAACCAGGGGGATTCCCCGCACAAGGTAGTCCCGGTGTCCCCGGAGACGAAGAAAGTCCTGGAATTGTGTAGTCCCGGTGTCCCCGGAGACGAAGAAAGTCCTGGAATGGTGGCTCGTCAGAACGAACACCCTCAAGGGAATGCCCTTCGCAGCCGGCTCCCAGGAGATGCTGCTGTTCACGGACGCATCCAAGGAGGGTTGGGGTGTCCATCTTCGAAAATGGGAAGTCGAGGAGACGAACCTGCACATCAACGTGCTGGAGATGATGGCCGTACAAAGGGCATGGCGGGAGTTCGTCCTTCTTCTCCGAGGAAACACAGTGGCCCTGATGTGCGACGCCACGGTGGTGGCCTACATGAAAAAGCAGGGAGGACTGAAGTCGAGGGAGTTGTGCAATCTCACAATGGAGTTCCTGGAATGGGCAGAGGAGGAACAGATCAAGGTCACAGCCAGATTCATCCCCGGAAGGAAGAACGTCCTGGCCGACTGCCTCAGCAGGATGGGCCAAGTGCTAGGTTCCAAGTGGTCTCTACACCCGGAAGTGGTCAAGACCCTCATCCTGAAGTGGGGCACTCCGGTGATAGACCTCTTCGCCACGAGACTAAATGCACAGCTCCCCGTGTTCTGTTCTGTTCTGTGCCAGATCCAACAGCAGCGTTCGAGGACACCTTCCAACACCATTGGGACAACCTCGACGTTTACGCCTTCCCCCCTTTCGGGATGCTCAGGCAGGTCCTCAACAGAGTGAGACGTGCGGACAACCTGTGGATGACTTTGGTAGCGCCCTGGTGGCCGGGGAATGGTTCGCAGACCTAAGGGACTGGCACGCCTTCCTCCTTGGCCTCTTCTGGACAGACCAGACCTTCTCCGGCAGCCTCACTTCCAAAGGTTCCATGAAAACCCTCGGTCTCTCCGCCTTCATGCGTGGAGGTTATCGAGCGTCTCTTGAGGAAGGAAGGATATTCATCGAAGACTGCAGCGAGGATGTCAGGGTACCTGAGACATTCGTCAGTCGCGGTATACCAGGCGAAGTGGGCTACTGTACCTTTAAAAAGTGGTGCTCCTCGAAGAACATACAGCCGTTGGGGGCCTCAATTCACGAGACAGCAGACTTCCTGGTCTATCTCAGGGACGAAGTGGGCACGTCCATCCCAGCCATTAAGGGAGTCCGGGCGGCGTTGGGCTAAGTCTTCCTCCTGAAAGGCATCGACCTAGGTTCTTCCAGACAGATCTCAATGCTCATCAAGAGCTTCGAGCAGTCGTGTTCCTCCCAGGCCGCTAGAGTGCCCCAGTGGGATGTAGCTAGAGTACTGAAGATGCTTTCGGAACCGCCCTTCGAGCCACTCAAGGACATCCTAGACAAAGAACTTACCCTCAAGACAGTCTTTCTGTTAGGACTGGCTTCGGCCAAAAGAGCGAGATTCATGGTCTGTCGTACGAGGTCTCACACTCGAAGGGCTGGAAAGAAGCTACCTTCAGGTTCCTACCCGCCTTCGTAGCCAAGACTCAGAATCCAGCGGTTTGTGACCCTTGGTTTGAGGGCTTCTCAGTGCCAGCTATCCCGGGGTCGGACAACCCGAGGGACTTGCTACTGTGCCCTGTCAGAGCGGTACACAAATACCTAGAGAGGAGGGCCAACCGTCGCCCTGGGATCAAGAGAGTTCGTCTCCTCAGGACTGGTGAAGAAGCCGGTCTCCAAGAATACGATCTCCTTCTGGCTGCAACAGGTGATCATGAGAGCATACAGCAGCTCAGGGGTCTCTCTTCCTGGAAAGCCTACACCCCACGACATTAGGGGCCTGAGTACTTCGTTGGCCTTTGAAAGGAACATGGCAGTGGGCCAGATCCTGAGAGCAGGTACATGGTCCAGACAATCTACCTTTACGGCTCATTACCTAAAGGATTGTTCGAAGAAATCGGGTTCTCGCTCGGTCCAGTCATTTCCACGCTCCAAAAGATTTAAGGTGTAGCCCCGGGGAAGCCGCGGGCGGTAAGTCCAAGAGACACAGGTTCCTTCCTTACCCCTTTTGCCCCTTCCCATACACGACCCTTAAATCCATCACCTGCCATGGGGCACGTCTGTCAGTGAAAGAATACGGCGCCAAGGAATTGTTACAGAGGCGAGTTACTCAAGACACTAAGGTAGTTTTTTGCGTAGTTTTCCCTATTTTCTCTTGGGTCAGCAGAACCTAGCCTCCTATCTAGGTTCCCATATTTCCCTGCGTTCAACGATCTCTAGGTCCAGAAGGCCACTCCCACCTCCTAAGGTATAAGTTTCCTAAGAAAGTAGTTCGAGGTAAGTACTGTTAGGAAAAATACAAATTATTTAAAATTTGTGATTTTGTTCATATAAGAATATAAACTTGCAGAGAAGTACCCCATCTACGACACCAAAAGATGGTTCACTTTGTTAGACAGCTGTGGAGGATTGTTGCAGGTGATACTAGACATCTGTGCAGCGACTCATAAAGGAGTCTTTCTCTTAGAGGAGATGAAGTCTAGTCTCCGTACATTAAGTGTTAGAAACTTCACTCGAAGATTGGCAATTCCTCTGAAGCTGCCACCAACAAGGAAGAATAGGCTGCAAAAGCAATTCCCCCGGGACCTCTCATAAAAGCACTAATGACTTGTGGCTATCTTGAAGACACTAGTGTAGAGACACAAATGATCAAAACTTGTTTGATCATCAGAAATAAGATAACCGAAGGAAAATTATAACTAGGAAGTGCCATGTGTACCGGAAGGCAGGCATCCTCTCGGGGAAATTTACTGCTTAGACATTGGACATGAAACTTTTTGGCCACACAAGGTGACCAGTCTCATTCTACAACCTGCTTCTGGCAACAGGGAGTATCCTAGTAGAATGATCTTGCATGTAATATACCACATTAACAGCTCCTCAGCATGGCTTGGCCATACAGTGTATCTGGTTTGTCAAGTTGAAAAGGGGCCAAGTGATCTTGCCACCTTGCTTGACGACGGAAGCCACTACAGTATTGTCACTCATTAGCGCTATAGTGTCTCATCAAATGTCCTCGAAATGATTGCAGAGTGAGGAACTACTGACCATATGCCTAACACGACCAGGTCTGCTTGGTGTGTGCTCCGTCACATTGTATCGAAGTAGTGAAGCATATCTGGAGGTAAGGAGTCAAACGAGACTCCCCAAGGTTTTCATCGTCTCATATTTCCTGAAGAGTTACTATAGTTTTTGGACATCTGAATAAAATTCTGGTAGAGACACCCAGAAGTAGTTTCCTTAGTAAGGTGTCTGAAAAGACTCGGTCAATGTCTTAACTGGTGGTATAGTCTTGATGTCTTAAGTATGAATATCTTCGGAGCGGTGGACTGTATGAAGCACTACTGAAATAGTACACTGCTCCGAAGAGGAGGCAGTGTATACTGTATACTTCAAGAGGACTGATAAACAAGTATCTGAAATTACATGTTCAGATTCACCAAAAGAATGGTCTCTTCCACTGATGGAAGTAAGTACAGACTGTACAATTTTCATCGTGAATTTAATAACCGGTCTCCAGCCCCAATTATACATTAAGATTCCAGAGACCCATCTAAAACAACTTTTAAGTGCATTCTACTCCAGCATTGCTTTTAAGTCTGTTGACGTGGCCAGAGCTCTCTACAATGCTAGAAAGTACGTCCTGATTGCTTTTGATTAGCAAGATGTGGGGCATGGAGCCGTGGTCTACGAAGGGCAAAAAGTTACTGTCCTGAAGCCACATGTTTCAAGGACTTTGCCCCATTATCACCAATGGCATGACAGACATCCCCATACTAGTGACATCTGGAGGACGGTTACAGTACTGCTAAGTTTGGCGTCTCCTCCTCACCGCTTATCTCAAAGGAATATCCGCAATAGCCTTTGGAGAGCATGAAATCTTCAGGGATATGGCACATAGGCACGGAAAGTTTCCACTGCTGCCTTGATATCACACTTCAGTTTAGTGATTTGAAACCCACTACCACATAACTATGATCCAACTTGCTTCAAGAAAGATGCCGCTTCAACGGTTGGCCTACTAGTTAACCTAATGGTGAGCTAGAAAAGTCAGTTTTCCCTCTGAAAGCATGAGTCTCATTGTCTGGGTAAAGTATGTCAGCATTCCATTCACGAGACCGGTCTCTCCCAGCAAATACGAGAGATACAATCCTGAAAAAAATATATAAAGATACATTTATACTTTGGGCTGATGATGGACAGGACAGAGGCCAGTCAATAAGAGAAGAATCTAGTAAGAGTAATCAAGAGACAGAATTAGCACCTAGTTTCCTTCCCTTTGGCGATTGTGATCACATGCCTGGTGCTCATAGTTCCGGATTGGAGACTGGTCACTGACCACCTTAGGTAAAGAGAAGATAATGTGAACGATCTGTATTCCTGGACTTCAACTTTCTCTCTAGACAAGTGTCGGTATCGAGAGAGGAGAAAGACGACCTGGACGGGGGAGGAAGACTAGTGAAATAGCTGCTTCTTATACTTCACAGACACTGTGAACTGAGGAATGAAGGTCAGTGGGCTTAGGAGCAATGACGATGAAACTACCACCAGGAAAGGATCTCCGACAGGAAACTCAAAACTGAGGTTACACTGGTATTAACACTGTCCTAGTAGGAGGAGCCACTGACACAGTTTGAAAGGTAAGGGTAAGTGGCACTTGGGCTGCATGCACTGGAAAACAGACCCTGGTTTGACAGGTACTGGGGCAACTGGCTCAGCTGATATAGGGGAATAATGGCCTTAGTCAAGAACTCTACTGACCCCTTTATAAAGCACCTACCTAAAAGACCTAACGACTACATGTCGTCAATGATCTGCAAAGCCTTGAGGACAAGTTGTTGTGTAACCCTTACTCAGAAAGACAAAACCAGAATCCGAGAGACAAAGTATAGTTGTAGTCTCCCAACTCCTAGCTTATACTCCCTGAGGACTGAGCCCGAGAAGTTGTAAGGCCTATTGAAAGGAGCTTAGCTATACAGTAGAGCTGCTTCTGCATCTACTTAGGTGTTGCCACTTTTGGGATTATTATTCTTCTCTGCAAACTGCTCACTAGTTAGGATGCCTTGACCTACACTCATTTCTGTGATTAGATTGTGAACAATCAAGAAGTACACAGATGATGGAGATGCATGGTAAGTTCCACACTGCTTTCATTCCTTTCCTGGTCACTTCAAACCTGCTTAGTTTCCATCGAAGCCGCAATCCAACATTCTTTCTATAAAGGAAAAGTGTTGTGTATAAAAACATGTCCGTATTACTGTAGTCGATTTCAAAGAAAAAAGTGAATAGTCCGACAGAAAAAGTGGGAAGGACTACCCGTCCGTATGCACTACCTGCTGTTAACCAATCAACAGCCGTTACAGATCCACTGAAGAGAATATTTGAAGTTAAAGGATGTAATGTTCGTATTACCATAGGAACAAACTACTTTATGCTAGACAATTATTCGAGTGGTTTGAGGTATGGGAAGGTAAAGACTGTCACTTGAGTTGGGCATACCCTTACCATCTCAGTCTAAAATTAATTCCTGCATCACTTTCCATACAACTAAAACTTCAATCCATTTCAAGAGTAACTTAAGGAAGTGTGTTTATCTCAAAATCAGTCTACAGACAACCAATAACAACTATACTCCTGGGTTATAAACAAAATATCCAGTATTGGCTGTTGATAACAGGTAAGACAGTAATGCAACTGACAGTTAAAATCTTAAAATGGGGGAAAAAAGGGAAAAATTTACAACATACCTCCTCATATATGTAATTTAATAATGAAATTTTAATACAGTAAATTAATTATTTCTACACTCATGAGGCCCTTTGCGTCAATAGACGTAAGAGGAGATGATGATGACACTCGCTTTAGGGTCACCTGGATGAATCCCACACTCTGAACGAAGAGGGTTCACAAAGGAAAGAGTTTTAAGGAATGCCATATCCTACTAGCAAGTCTCAGCAGTAACGCATTAATCCATATTTTGAAAAATCAATTACCAAATAGCCACTATAGCCTAAATTCATACAAACAAAGGAATCTATCAATACATATTGCCCCAATTACACACTTTCAATACTTTACACTAAATCATTGCAGCTTCCACAGCACTGGCCAATAACTTATTGAGCTATACTATATAAATAGCAATGAAGGCCTATACTTCACAAAAAAATTTAATTGACTGTATTTTAATCTATACAGATCACTCCACATGCATTCAATACTAGATACTGTACACTAGAACATCCTCGCTGATCCCATCCAACATCCAGTAACTCATAAAAAAAAACCAGCTTATAAAGTCCTTATTAAAACCCACTGTATTTGGTATGCCACCGAGCTGTTGCCAAAACATAAAGAAAGAATTCTATAGGAATTAAAGAAAGTAGCTGCTCTCCTGATATCATGAACCCTGCCTTTAAGTCCCACAAGAATTTATTTCCTTTTGAGCTTCAGTCACTGACTTCATGAGGGATGACATTGAACGTTAATGCCACCAACAAATTTAGAACTGTTTCCCTAAGGTTTTAAGTTTTAACTAAATGAAACTTAGCCACCCTGGTTGGATATAGTAATCGACAGGTCTTTCCTGTAAAAGCCTCTACAATCTTTAACCCTTTCACAAATCTCTTCCCTTTACCCCCATGGACGTACTGGTACGTCCTTGCAAAAATGCTATTTACATTTTTTTTTTTTGCATATTTTTGATAACTTTGAAAAACTTCAGGCATTTTCCAAAAGAATGAGACCAACCTGACCTCAATATGAGGAAAATTAAGGCTGTCAGAGCAATTTGAAAAATATATATTACAAAATGTACTTGAAAAAAAAAACGCCTGGGGGTTAAGGGTTGGAAAGTTCCAAATAACTGGGGGTAAAAGGGTTATAACCCATCCAGAAAGATAAAATCTCTGGTTAAGACACCATAGGCACTATCCTCTATCCCTAAGCCACCATATGGATGAAATGCAAAAAGGAGGTAGGCAAGAGAAAATAATTTTCTCAACACCAAAACCCACAATCTTGGAAAAAGCCTACAATCGCTAACACGCTTATCTTAAGCTAATGCCAACAGAACACAAGGTATTGGTTGCAAGATCCTTAAAAAGAAAGACCTTCCAAAAATACACATGGGCACAAAGGTTTCTCAATGCAAAAATCCTAAATACATCCAAATATAATATCCGAGGCTGATAACTCACACCCTAGAAGGGTTCTAGCACAAACCAAAATTAAGCATTAACCTTAAATAAGGGATGTATTAGCTGAAAGACATCATGGCTGACATTGTAGCATACCAAAAAACTATAAACAATATTAAGCATGTGTAAGGTCTGATAATTTTAATTACAATAAAACATGACAAATTCGTAGATAATTTGTATTTTTCCTAACTATGCAAACCTTAGCTATTTAATATGGGGTTATTACTTCGGCGGAGCTGAATGACGAGCCATTAGATTTTAACGAGGATTTACTACCCCACCGCTAGTTAGCGGGGGGTAGATTACTAACCCCCCCACCCCACACACACACCGGTGAATGAATACTTCACTTTGCTTAGAGGTAGGACTTCACAGGGGATAGGGCTGGCGGGAAAAATACAAATTATCTACGAATTTGTCATTTGTTCCGTAACTGAAATACAAACCACGCTATTTAATATGGGTGACTCACCCCTTAGGAAGGGTGGTAAGTCCCTACCATACTGGCTTTGGCTTTGCCCGGGGACTCCATATTTGAGTGTGTAAGTACTCAGGGAATAAGGAGTCCCTGCACCTCGCTAGCATTGCTGTGCAACTGCTGCGGCCTACATAAGCTGTGTGTGAAGGTGAGAAGAGTGACTTGTCCTAGGAAGTTGACCTGGAGTTCTTCAGATGGAAATCTAGGCTAGGACTCTCCCAATATCACCTCGTCAGGGTATGGGGATGCGACAGTATTAATCTTAATACTAGGAACACAAGGGAGCATGGTTTACCTGCAGTGGTTTGAGGTCAGCTGTGCAGAGGACCCAGGATGCTGCTTTCTCCAAGGGAGGAGGGGATCAAGAAAAGAATAAGGGCCAGACAAACCTTTTCATTCATGCAGACTAAAAACTGGGTAACAATGCCCTCAACCTTCTGCTACCTGTCCATTAAGGAGCCTGAGGTTAGACCAGCTGTTGTGCAGTCACCACAGGGCCGATAAAGAACGTATCGAGTCTCCTGTGTGTCACGTCTTGCAGGTAGTGGGCTGTGAAGGTCGTCTGACGCTTCCACAGCCCAGCTTGCAGGACCTGCGTCACTGAATAGTTCTTTTTGAAGGCCAGGGACGTAGCTATGCCCCTGACATCATGTGCTCTGGGGCGACGTGACGGAGGAGGGTCAGGATTCAAGGCTAGGTGTATTACCTTGCAAATCCAGGCTGAGATGGTATTCCTGGTGACCCTCCTATTCGTTTTCCCAGTGCTCACAAACAGGGCCCGCACTTGGGGACGAACTGCAGCTGTTCTTTTAAGATACAACCTCAGACTCCTTACTGGCCACAGTAGGAGATGGTCTGTGTCATCTGTTACAGAATGAAGACTCGAAACCTGGAAAGAGTCGAACCTAGGGTCCGGCACTCCCGGATTCTAAGTCGTGGCAATAAACTCAGGGACGAATCTGAACGTTACCTCCCCCATCCCCTTGAATGGGCGATGTCGTATGAGAGACCATGGAGTTCGCCGACTCGTTTGGCCGGGGCCAAAGCTAGCAGGAACACCGTCTTCCAAGTAAGGTGGCGATCTGAAGCCTGGCGTAATGGTTCGTAGGGAGGTTTCTTCAGAGACCTGAGAACTCTAACCACGTTCCATAGAGGAGGTCTCACTTCTGACTGAGGGAAGGTAAGCTCACAACTCCGTATGAGTAGAGAAAGTTCCAGCGAGGAAGAAATGTCCACTCCTTTGAGCCTGAAGGCTAGGCTTAAGGCCGAGCGATAGCCTTTTACCGCCGAGACTGAAAGGCGCATTTTTTCCCGCAAATACACGAAGAACTCAGCTATTGCTGGAATAGTGGCATCGAGTGGAGAGATACCCCTTCCACGACACCAACCACAGAAGACTCTCCACTTTTCCTGGTAGACCCCTGCAGGTGTCCAGACATCCTATTCGCAACTTGTTGCGAAAATCCTCTCTCAGCGAGGAGGTGCTGGATAGTCTCCAGGCGTGAAGTCGAAGCGAAGCTACGGCTTTGTGGAAGATGTTGGCGTGTGGCTGTTTGAGCAGCTCGTGACGTGGAGGGAGTTCTCTCGGAGGCTCCGTCAGGAGTTGCAGAAGGTCCGGAAACCACTCTGCGTGATGCCATAGCGGAGCTATCAGGGTCATCAATAGATTGACCGATATTCTGGTCTTGTTGAGCACCCTCCTCATCAGACAGAACGGGGGGAAAGGAGTAAACGTCGATGTTGTCCCACCGTTGTTGGAAGGCACCTTGCCAGAGAGCCTTGGGGTTCGGGACTGGGGAGCAGTACAGCGGGAGCTTAAGTTCAGCGCTGTAGCGAACAGATCCACAGTCGGGGAACCCCACAAAGTCAGGACTTTGTTGGCTACTTGAGGATCCAAAGACCATTCGGTACTCACTATCTGCGTCGCTCTGCTCAGACTGTCAGCGAGCACATTCCTTTTGCCTGGAATGAAGCGAGCCGAAAGTGTGACCGAGTGGGCTTCGGACCATCTCAGTATCTCTACTGCAAGATGGGATAGCTGTTCCGAGAAGGTACCTCCCTGCTTGTTGATATAAGCCACTACTGTGGTGTTGTCGCTCATCACCACCACAGAGTGGCCTGCCAGGACCTGATGGAACTTCTGAAGTGCCAGGGATACGGCCTTCATTTCTAGCAGGTTTATGTGGAGGTACCTTTCTAATTCTGACCACAGGCCTGAGGTCCTGTGGTTCAGAACGTGGGCCCCCTACCCTATCTTTGATGTGTCCGAAAAGAACATCAAATCCGGGGGAAGGACGAGAAGATCCACTCCCTTTCGTAAGTTCTCGTCTGCTAGCCACCACCGAAGGTCCGTCTGTTCCGCAGGAACCATAGGGATCAGAAAGTCTGAGGAATCGTGTCCTTGATTCCACCTAGACTTGAGTCGCCACTGGAGGGATCTCATTCTGAGGCGACCGTTGGGAACCAGACGGACCAAGGAAGAGAGGTGGCCGAGGAGACGTAACCACGTTTGGGCTGGAAGTTCTTCTCGTTTGAGGAAAGGCCTTGCGACCTTCCTCAGCCTTGCTATCCTGTCGTCTGATGGGAAGACTTGGTGGAGATTGGCATCTACGACCATGCCTAGGTATACCAGTTTCTGAGGAGGCTGCAGAGAGGACTTCTCTAGATTTACCATGATCCCCAGATCCTGGCAAAGCTCGAGAAGCCTGTCTCGATGGCGAAGAAGGGTTGCCTCCGAGTCTGCTAGGATCAGCCAGTCGTCCAGGTAACAGAGGAGACGGATACCGATCCTGCGAGCCCACGATGAAATCGGGGTGAACTCTTTGGTGAACACTTGAGGAGCTGTGGAGAGACTGAAGCACAGCACCTTGAACTGGTAGATCTTGGTGTTTAGGCAGAATCTTAGGTACTTCCTGGAAGACGGATGGACTGGGATCTGGAAGTACGCGTCCTTCAGGTCCAGTGTACACATGAAGTCATGCGGTCTCACTGCAAGTCTGACCGTGTCTGCCAACTCCATGCTGAACGGAGTCTGTCTGACAAACACGTTCAGGGTCGATGACTGGTCTCCAGCCTCCAGACGCCTTCTTTACAAGAAAGAGTCGACTGTAGAAGCCTGGGGACCCGTCTACCACCTCTTGGAGAGCGTCCTTCTTCAACATGGACTGCCTGGAGGGCTTGCCCCCCTTACCGATCCCATGGTAAGGGAGCTCAATGACACTGGCCTCGCTGTGAGGGGAGGTAGAGAGGATGTGAACGGGACGCGATAACCCTGAGCGATCACGGAAATCGTCCAGGTATCTGCCCAGAGTTGCTGCCACCTTGTCGCGCAACTTTGTAGGCATCCCCCCACTAGTGGACATGCAGGGGGACTGCCAATCCTAGCGTTTACGGCCACGGCCGCTCCCTCTAGGATTTTTACCTCCCCTGGAGGACTTCCTGCCCTTCCTGTCCTTGACGGGAAAGGGCTTAGACACCTTTGGCTTCGCTGCTGTAGTCTTTTTCGTATTCTTACCTGGATGGGGCTGTTGAGTTGCTGGAGGTTTGTAGGGCCTAGATGTCAGGGCCCTGTGGAGGAGAGAGTCTTGGTTGGACTTCCTCCACCTCTCAGCGGCTAGCTCCACAGACTCTTACCGAGCACGGAGGAGTGTCTGAGCCTGCTAACGTCGGAACTGGGGATTTTCTGGTGGAACCTCTCGGCAACTGCGTCTCGACGTTTCAGGATCGTGTTGGCCCACAAGCTCGAGACTTTGTGGGCCAGAAACTCGATGGTCCGCGTGCCAGAGATTAAGAATATCTCCAGTGCCTTCCTGGTGCTTTCTTTGGACAGGTCCTCAGAACGCACCAAGATGCCCAGAGACCCAGCCAGATGTCAAGCCACGAAGTTGCCTGCATGGCACACTTCACCACCTTCTCCTGGCTTAGGATCTCAGTGGCAGAATACGAAATCTGCCGGTTGGAAAATCTCTCGAGAGGGACTCCCCCAGTGAGTTCTTCCACAGAATGGTGAATGGGAAGATTCAAACAAGTCTCCTCTAAGATCTCAAAGTACCTCCTCTGGTGGACTCGAGGAGGAGGGAGGAGCTTGTTACCGACGCTGGATCTGTTGGAGGAGGCAAACTCGGAGAGCTGGCCTTCGACCTTGTCTCTGGCACTCTTCATCCCTTGAGACCCGGGCAAGGATGCACTGGCCCTAGAGGGCTTCTGGGTGCCATAGACTCAGTCCAAGACCGTGTCCTTCCCCTCACGAGGAGGAATCTCGGGGTCCGGAAACCCGTTGAGATTTCTCATGAGGGTCAGAACTTGCCAGAACGCATGTTCTGACTATTGATGCTCTCCTCCCGAAGGGCTAGCAGCAAAGTCTCCAGTCCCGAGTGGCTCTTCCTGGGGGGACACGTGGACATTCTCCGAAGGTCTAGCTGGTTCCCGTCTTATCCTTGTAGAAGACTTTGGCAAAGTCTTCGAGTCCTTCGGCTCCCTCCTGGGAGGGATACGGAACTCTAGCAACGATGGATGCAGGCTCTTCTCCAACCCGGCGTGAGGAGACTTCTCAGGGAGAGGCGGAGTTTCCCCCTTTGGTGCAATGGGGGAACGGACCGGCTCATACGACTCCCCTAACGATGGGAAATCCTCATCCGCAGGGGAGGGAGAGAAAGTCTGGGGAGGAGAAGGAGCCTTGCGCAAGGATTTCCGAGGAGACAGCTTAGCCCTCGGAGAAGTCACCACGGAGGGGACTCCTCTCTTCCTCTTCAGGGGAGACGAGGTAGCCACTGCTTTGTGACCTAGTTCAGAGAACACAGGCTTAAAAGCCTGCATGACAGCTCTGACTATGGTACCAAACCAGGGCTGTTGGCTGACAGTCGTGCTGTCAGACACTCCCTCTGGAGGGAAGGGGATCGAACGATCCCTAAGAGGAGTCGACAAACGAGGGTTCACGTGAGCTGAAAGAGAGTCCTTAGACCTGTCTGAAAACCTCCCCTCCTCCGGCGAGCAGGCTGTTCTGCGCTTGCAAGGGGGGGAACGAGAAGATCTGTCCGCCTGAAGCCCCATGAAGTCGCGTGCGGGATCGTGCTGGCGATCACGGCGTGAATCGCGCTGGTAGTCGCGCGATGAGCCCTTCCCTGGATCATGCGCGGCAGGAACGTGTGGTACAGGAACTTTGCGCGTGACTGCGCGCGAGGGCGAGGGGGCGCGTACAGGTGCCGGCGAGGGTGTGCGGCGCGCAGGAGCTGGAATGTGGGGCGGTGCTGAAGGCAGGATAGGAGCTGGACTGTGAGCAACCTTCTGCTCACGTGTGCGCGCAGGAACCTGCTGATGAGCCCGTGCGGGCGAAATTATGGGGCGCGCGTGCGCAGGAGAAATATTCCAAGCGCGTGGGCGTGGAATGCTTGAGTCAGGAAGCACAGGGCGAGGGCGCGATTGCGCAGCCTCGTGAGGGAGCAAAGGTGGCCAGCGCGCAGGAGAACGATGCGCAGGTGGTGCAGGAACTGCCCTCTGAGGTGAACGAGGGCGCTCTGGCCGCACAGGGGATCTTGGGAGCGCATGACGCGCATCAGGATGCGGGCGCAAGGGCGTGTGCTGCTGTGATGGGCACGCGTGGCGCACAACAGGATACAGGCGCACAGGGGTGTGCAGTTTAGAAGACGAAGACAGGGGTACCTGTGAGCGCCCGTGCGCTAACTTAGGTACCTCCTGTACTGCGTGCTGAACTGTAGGAGAGCGCTGGCGCGCTGTGTCAGAAACTACGGAAATGTGCTTAACTCCAGAAGGGCGCTGAGGCCCTGGAGAGCGCTGACGAAGAGGGGAGCGCTTAGGCGCTGTAGCAGGAACTGCAGGAGGGCGCGCAGGAGATCGTGGGCGCGCATTATTAACCTGGCGTGCATGAACAGGTGACGGAGCGCACACGCGCGCAAGGGAGTGCAATGGCACTAGGTCAGGAACAGCAGCAAGTCGGCGCACAGGGGGTGCCTGGCGCTTAAGGGACTGAGGCACAGTTTTACGCTCAAGTCACTTGTGCCTCGAAGGGACCGGTGCCTGTACAGTGACAGGATCAGCATCCTTGAAGGGTGATGGCACAACAACAGGCCTGGAGGGTGACAGGTCAGGGGGTCCCGAAGGACGACCTTCCACCGAAGGAGATCGCGAACGATCTTCGGAGAGGTCTAAGGTGGTAGCTGGCAGGATCGGAGAACGGTGAGTCTCCTCAGCAGAGGACTGCGGGGACAACGAGCCAAAAAGGCGCCTCCTAACTCCCTTGTGAGGAGAAGGAAGACCTCTACGGCGAAGGGGAGGACGAGCCTTCCGCCTTATAAGCCCTCTAGGGGCCGTGGGATCAGCAAGCCGACCTTCGTAAGGCCTCCGCAGAGGAGTCTCTGCAAGTGAACTCCCCCACGGGGGAGAATCACCAGCAGGAGAGACCGTGGGACTAGGTTCTGCCCTCGAAAGGTGTTCAGAGGGGGAATCAGAGCCTTCAGCTACCTCAGCAACAACAGGAGCAGTGTGATCCGACACAACGGAGGCCTCCGTTATAACCACGTCGACGATAGACAGAGGATCTACGTCTGCTATCGCCGGCGATTGTTCAACAGCTGCTCCCAGCTTTATCACATCAAACAAGGCTTCCTTGGAGGGCAAACCCTGAAGCCCCAAGGAAGACCAAAGCTACAACAAATCACGGTTAGGTACAGGGAAATCAATATCCTCCTCCGAGGGAGGAGGGGCAGCTGCCTCGCTATGGGAGGCAACTACCTCTCCCGCACCCCGGGATCGGTCAACAGAACAACAGTCTACGCTCCCCTTCGACGGTCTCTCGGAAGAGACCGATCAAGGAGGAGGTTGGGGCAACAGAAGAAGAGGCTTTGGGATTTTCTCTCTTCAAAGAAGCCTTTGAAGGAGAAATATCCCTTTTGGACTTCTTCTTCCAGCACCGGGCAAACCTCTCCAACTGGGAGGTAGACCAATCCCTACACTCACCGCATACATTACCCTTTTCACACCGTTGGCCCCTACAATGAGGACACAAGGTGTGAGGATCCGTGTCTACCGCCGACATAAAGGTCCCAAAAGGGCGGTCAAGTAAACCAGGACACGTACGCATGATGATAGAGGCCAACTTCACACACACTGAGAAAGAAAAAGCAAAACAGATTAATGGCAGTCCAAGCGAGGGAGAGAGCAGACACGTCTGTTCTACGCCCGAGTCAAAAATAAAGAGAAGTATTCACCGGTGTGTGTGAGGGGTGGGGTAGCAAGCTACCCCTCCCTACCCCCCGCTAACTAGCGGTGGGGTAGTAAACCCTCGTTAAAATCTAATGGCTCGTCATTCAGCTCCGCCGAAGTAATAACCCATATTAAATAGCGTGGTTTGTATTTCAGTTACGGAACAAATTAGTATTAGGCTCCTCTCATTTCAGTGTTAACCTTTGTGTTACAAACTAACATTTTCAGCCTCCATATCAACTAGTTCATTTCCTCATATTCTTGTATGAGCAAGAACCCAACAACAACAAAAATATATATAGAATTTTACAAATACATGTATTTACCCAAGGCGTATAGGGCTCCTAGCAAAGAACACACAGAAAATTACATAAAAGAAATACAAATATAAAATGAGCGAAATAACTTTTGCCTCTATGTAATATTAGAGGAAAACAATGTAACACTTACCTGTCTTTTCACTATTTCTAAAGATTCCCTAGCTTTCTCGAGTTGTCTCTGTTGTTCCTCACCAACGAGTGACTTTCCCTCTCTAAAACCATCTTTAATTCTTCTTATGGCATATTCTCTGAAAGCAAGACTCGGAAATAATTAAATGTTCACAAACAATAACCCCATATTAAATATTAGATTTTAGTTTTTATTCCAAAACTAGCAAAGCAGTAAATATTAAAGGGTGTAATAGTGTGACACTACAGAGAATTTCCTAACACATTCAAGACAGCTGTTTATTTTGTACCTAAAAAACTGATTATGTATATAGTAAACACACAATTTACAGTTGCCTTAAATTTGTCCTTGGTAATGAAGCCACAAGAATTCAGCCACCTAGTTTACCTGGAAGTATTCAAGGGTGAGGTACATTGCTTTTGTAAGCTGACTGAGACTATTACTATACAAAACTACACACATGATGAATAATCAATATAATAAAACCATTATTTTCTACAAACAAATCTGGGAATGAAGCACAATTTACATCATAGATTAAAAATATTTCACATACTTGTATAATACATATTTGTAGACTTGTGTTCAGCTGACGAGAGAGAAGTGATAATTTCAAAGCCTTGCCTACTGGCAAAAATGGATATAATGTACAGTACAGCACAAAGTTCATATATGTTTAATTGCAACTTTTTCAAGGAAACATTTATATTTTTCTTTAAGCAGTCCACATCTTTACTTCATTTAAAAAGGCCAAGCCGAGTTGATGAATTGATTAAGCAGTTTTAGAGAGAAATTTAAGTTTCGCTCTTCAAATATGTGAGCATATTCTCGATGACATAATCAGTAGAGTAGAAATAGCACTGAGAAATCCTAGGATAAAACTTTAAAATGATATTTTAATTACAAAATAAATTTTTGAATATACTTACCCGGTGAATACTGTATATAATAGCTGACGTCTCCGGCGGCTCGACAGAAAAACACAAAAACTCGCGAGCGATCGCTATGAAGGTTGCGGGTGTGCCCACCAGCGCCAACTATCGGCCAGATACCGCATATACATGTAAACAGCTCCAGTTCTTCTCATCCCGCTGGGTCTCTATCGGGGAGGAAGGGGGGGCCTTTAATTTATATATTCACCGGGTAAGTATATTCAAAAATTTATTTTATAATCAAAATATCATTTTTAAATATTTAACTTAGCCGGTGAATATATAATAGCTGATTCACACCCATGGTGGTGGGTAGAGACCAGAATTAATAAAGTTTACAGCGTATATGCTTAGAGTTTTTGACAGTTATATCATAACAAAACCCAAATATATATAGGTACCTGGTAAGGAAGTTGACTTAGACGATTACTCTGCCTTGTTAGTCTGTCTTCCTCACGAAGCCCAGCCATCCTCTTAGGATGCTGAAAGACTCCCAGGAGCTGAAGTATCAAGGGCTGCAACCCATACAACAGGACCTCATCAAACCCCTAATCTGGGCGCTCTCAAGAAATGACATTTGACCACCCGCCAAATCAACCAGGATGCGAAAGGCTTTTTAGCCTTCCGTACAACCCAAAAACAAGATTAAAAACATTTCAAGAGACAGATTAAAAGGATATTGGAATTAAGGGAATGTAGTGGTAGAACCCTCACCCACTACTGCACTCGCTGCAACGAATGGACCCAGTGTGTAGCAGTCCTCGTAAAGAGTCTGGACATCTTTTAAGTAAAATGACGCGAATACCGACTTGCTTCTCCAAAAGGTCGCATCCATAATACTTTGCAGAGATCTATTTTGCTTAAAGGCCACGGAAGTTGCTATAGCTCTTACTTCGTGCGTCTTAACCTTAAGCAAGCATCGGTCTTTTTAATTCAAGTGAGAATGAGCCTCTCGTATTAAAAATCTGATAAAATATGACAAAGCATTCTTTGACATAGGCAATGATGGTTTCTTAACTGAGCACCATAAGGCCTCAGATCCACCTCGTAAGGACTTAGTACGAGCTAAGTAGAACTTAAGAGCTCTAACTGGACACAGCACTCTTTCAAGTTCGTTGCCTACGATCTCTGACAGGCAAGGTATATCAAAAGACTTAGGACAAGGACGAGAAGGCAGTTCATTTTTGGCCAGGAAACCAAGTTGAAGTGAACATGTGGCTTTTTCTGTAGAAAAGCCGATGTTCTTACTGAAGGCATGAATTTCACTGACCCTTTTAGCCGAAGCCAAGCACACTAGGAAAAGCGTCTTGAGGGTTAGATCCTTCAGGGAGGCTGAATGTAATGGCTCAAACCTGTCTGACATGAGGAACCTTAGGACCACGTCTAAGTTCCATCCAGGAGTTGCCATACGACGTTCCTTAGAGGTCTCGAAAGACTTAAGGAGATCTTGGAGATCTTTATTGTTGGAAAGATCTAAGCCTCTATGTCGAAAGACCGAAGCCAACATGCTTCTGTAGCCCTTAATCGTGGGAGCTGAGAGGGAGCGAACATTTCTCAGATGTAAAAGAAAATCTGCTATTTGGGCTACAGAGGTACTGGAAGAGGACACAGATGCTGACTTGCACCAGTCTCGAAAGACTTCCCACTTCGACTGGTATACTCTGATGGTAGAAGCTCTCCTAGCTCTCGCAATCGCACTGGCTGCCTCCTTCGAAAAGCCTCGAGCTCTTGAGAGTCTCTCGATAGTCTGAAGGCAGTCAGACGAAGCGCGGGGAGGCTTTGATGAACATTCTTTACGTGGGGCTGACGTAAGAGATCTACCCTTAGAGGAAGACTTCTTGGAATGTCTACCAGCCATTGAAGTACCTCGGTGAACCACTCTCTCGCGGGCCAGAGGGGAGCAACCAACGTCAACCTTGTCCCTTCGTGAGAGGCAAACTTCTGCAGTACCTTGTTGACTATCTTGAATGGTGGGAATGCATATAAGTCCAGATGAGACCAATCCAGTAGAAACGCGTCTATGTGGATCGCCTCTGGATCTGGGACTGGTGAGCAATAGATCGGTAACCTTTTGGTCAACGAGGTGGCAAAGAGGTCTATGGTGGGTTGACCCCAAGTCGCCCAAAGACTCTTGCACACGTCCTTGTGGAGGGTCCATTCCGTGGGTATCACCTGACCCCTTCGACTGAGACAGTCTGCCAAGACGTTCAAGTCCCCCTGGATGAATCTCGTCAACAGGGAGATGCCTCGATTTCTTGACCATATGAGAAGGTCCCTTGCGATCTCGTACAGCGTGTGGGAGTGTGTGCCTCCTTGCTTGGAGATGTACGCCAAAGCTGTGGTGTTGTCTGAGTTGACCTCTACCACTTTGTTTTGAAGAATGCTTTCGAATTTCATCAAGGCCAAGTGGACTGCTAATAGCTCCTTGCCGTTGATGTGCATGCTCTTCTGACTTGAGGTCCACAGACCCGAGCATTCCCGACCGTCCAGGGTCGCACCCCAACCCAAATCCGACGCGTCTGAGAACAACACGTGGTTTGGGTTCTTGACTGCTAGGGATAGTCCCTCTCTCAGACTGATATTGCTGTCCCACCATTTCAGGCATGCCTTTACTGGTTCGGAGACTGGGATTGATACCGTCTCTAAAGTCTTGCCCTTGTTCCAGTGAGAGGCTAGATGGAACTGGAGAGGCCGAAGGTGTAGTCTCCCTAGCGAGACAAACTGCTCCAAGGATGAGAGAGTCCCTACGAGACTCATCCAACTCCTGACTGAACAACGTTCTCTACGAGACTCATCCAACTCCTGACTGAACAACGTTCTCTTTTCAGCATTAGTTGGACTTTGAGCAGGGCTTGTTCTATTCGGGTGGCAGACGGAAAAGCCCGAAAAACTGGACTGCGAATCTCCATCCCCAAATATAGAATAGTCTGGGATGGGATCAGTTGGGACTTTTCTAAGTTGACCAAAAGTCCCAACTCCTTGGCCAGACCCAACGTCCAATGTAGATCCTGCAGACAGCGATGACTGGACGATGCTCTGAGAAGCCAGTCGTCCAAGTACAGGGAGGCTCGGATTCCCGATAGATGGAGGAATTTTGCCACATTCCTCATGAGCCTCGTAAACACGAGAGGAGCAGGACTGAGGCCAAAGCACAGGGCTCGAAACTGGTACACCACATTCCTGTAAACAAACCTCAGAAACGGTTGGGAATCCGGGTGTATAGGAATGTGGAAGTACGCATCTCGTAGGTCGAGAGAGACCATCCAGTCTCCCTCTCTGACCGCTGCTAAGACGGACTTCGTGGTCTCCATCGTGAATTTTGTTTTTGTAACAAAAACGTTGAGCGCACTGACGTCTAGCACCGGCCTCCAACCTCCTGTATGCTTTGGGACTAGGAAGAGACGGTTGTAAAACCCCGCTGATTGAAGGTCCGAGACTTTCACCACCGCTCCCTTCTCTAGCAACAGAGACACTTCTTGATTTAGGGCTTGTCTCTTTGACTCCTCTCGGTACCTGGGAGAGAGGTCTATGGGAGTTGTTACTAGAGGAGGTTTGCGTACAAACGGTATTTTGTACCCCTCTCTGAGCAACAGAACAGACTCTTGGTCTGCACCCCTCTTCTCCCAGGCCTGCCAGAAGCTCTTCAATCTGGCACCTACCGCTGTCTGAGGCTGTGGGCAGTCAGACTCTGCCACGGGAGGACTTGGCTCCTCTCTTCTTACCTCTCTTTCCCTCGGCACAAGAGCCTCCCCTGCTGGGAGCTCTGCCACGAAAGGGCGGGATAAATCTAGATGCAGGAGTCTCGATCCTGGGTCTCACAGCAAAGGATGAAGAAGGAGCCCCTTTGCGAGCAGAGGACGCCATCAGGTCATGGGTGTCCTTCTGCACAAGCGAAGCAGCTATATCCTTAACCAGCTGTTGTGGAAACAAGGCCGCTGATAAGGGAGCAAAGAGCAGTTCCGATCTCTGACAGGGAGTAACTCCTGCCGAAAGGAAAGAGCAAAGGGTTTCTCTCTTCTTTAAGACTCCCGACGTAAAGGTGGAGGCGAGCTCATTGGAGCCATCGCGGATGGCTTTATCCATACAGGACATGATAAGTAAGGAAACATCTTGGTCGGCAGACGAGACCTTCCTACTTAATGCTCCTAATGACCAGTCAAGAAAGTTAAACACTTCAAAGGCCCTGAATACACCTTCAAGCAGATGGTCAAGGTCCGAGGAGGACCAACAAATCTTCGAGCGTCTCATGGCCAGGCGACGGGGAGAGTCTACGAGGCTTGAGAAGTCACCCTGGGCAGAGGCAGGGACTCCCAAGCCGAGAACTTCTCCCGTGTCATACCAGACGCTCGATCTAGAAGCAAGCTTAGAAGGAGGGAAGGCAAAGGCCGTCTTCCCCAAACTCCTCCTGCTATCCAACCAGTCGCCTAGAAGACGTAAAGCCCTCTTAGAAGAGCGAGAAAGCACTAGCTTAGTAAAGGCTGGCTTGGTAGCAGCTAAGCCTAGAGCAAACTCAGACGGAGGCGAACGAGGAGCAACAGCAACAAAGTGATCTGGAAAAAGATCCTTGAAAATCATCATGATCTTCTTAAAATACATCGAAGGAGGAACCGCCTTAGGTTCATCTACATCTGAAGGATTATCATCAGGATGAGGATCAGCAACGTCCTCATCTGAAGGAGCTTCGTCCGACAACTGATGAGTCTCAAGCAAAGGAGAGACCTGCCTTGGTGGCAATGCTTGACAAGCAGAGTCCACACGCACCGGAGCATCAGTAGCAGTCCAGGACGCTACGTCATGTAACTGCTTAACAGACTGACTAGCAACAACAACAGGAGTGGGAGGACGCTAGACGTCAACTCGAGACTGCCTTGACTGCCTAGACTGAGCAGTCAAAACAACTCTTGACTGCGGTGCTTGACGCTCAACGTCAAAACAAGTCAACTTCGCTGGTTGGCGAACGTCCTGAACGTCAACAGGAGCATGCGGCAGCGGCTGAACGTCCACAAGCGGCTGAAAGTCAACACGGGACTGCATCGAGTGAGGCTCTACAAAACGTGACTGACGTGACTTTGTAACGTCAAAGTCAACAGGACGAGCAAAGGCTCGTTTGGGCGGCTGACGGCCAGGATCTCGATCAGCTAAGCGGCGAGGATCATCGTGAACCTGTTCAGCAGAATAGTCCTCCATAAGAGAGGCAAGCTTACTCTGCATGTCTTGCAGTACAACCCATTTAGGATCAACGGGAATGGGTGCGGTAAGAGACGAGGGTAACGTCTGTGACTGCAAAACATTGCCTACACTAAGACTCTCGGAGCCTGTGTAACGCTTCTGTTTAGGCGGCGAGCAGTCTTCCGATGACTGCACAGGGTCAGAGCTGTCCCAGTGGCTACAACCAGGACGCTGGACCTGTCCTGAAGGGACTGACTTTCGCTTTAAGGGTCTCGAAACCTTGCTCCACGGTTTCTTACGCGATAAGCCTTCGAATGACGAGGAGAAAACCGTCTCGCTCGTCTTATGGTAGGGGCGGTCTTGACGAGACACGCCTGAAACCATAGAGGGAACGTCTGTTCGTTGGTTAAAGCCTCTCGAACCCATAAGTCCTACGACATTACTTCTCCCTGGGGCTTGGGAGCTTGCAAGAGGTCTCGGACTAGGCGAACGACAGCACGAACAGACGAACCCTCGGTCGCAACACTGATAACACTTTGCGCACTAATCACTTTCTCCCCACGATTTTCTAATGTGGCACTCTGACACTTTAACTCTTTTACGTCCGCCATGAGTTGATTACGGTCCGTAGCTAACGACTCAACTCTCTCGCCCAAAGCTTGAATGGCACGTAACATATCCCGCATTGATGGTTCCTGAGTGCTAGTAGAGGGTTCAGGCACAACTACTACTGGGGAAGGATTAGGTTCAGGGGCATGGGAGGAGGAAAATTCTAACGATCTAGAGGAACTTCTCCTCACCCAATCTCTCTCTAGCTTACGAGAATACTTGTCAAACTCAAGCCAATCGAATTCCGAAAGGCCCACGCACTCATTACACCGATCTCCTAATTGACAGGTTTTACCCCGACAATTAGAACACACAGTACTGTATGTGGGTCGAGAGAGGCCTTTGGAAGACGCTTATTACAATCCCTAGCATTACATTTACGAAATCTAGGAATTGGAGAAGGGTCAGCCATTTTGAAAAGTCAAAGAAAGTCCAAAAAACAATCCAAAGTCATCAACAATTAAATCTATCCAAAAAAGAGTTCAAGAGTTTAAGTTGAAGATAAAACACCTGCACTGCGAAAGCTCAAACCAAAAAGAAGTACTTCACCAAGACTGTTGAAAAACTCCAGGTTAACAGCGAGTAATGGAATCAACTTGTCGATCAGACCGACAGAGAAGAACTGGAGCTGTTTACATGTATATGCGGTATCTGGCCGATAGTTGGCGCTGGTGGGCACACCCGCAACCTTCATAGCGATCGCTTGCGAGTTTTTGTGTTTTTCTGTCGAGCCGCCGGAGACGTCAGCTATTATATATTCACCGGCTAAGTTAAATATTTAAAAATAGTTGATTATGAAATGCATCTGGAAGCAAAGGCAAATACCAATACGGTAACAACTACCGTTCAAAACATACATTTAACCGCAAGTATATGCACTGTTTATAAGCAAAACATTTATTTTATGCTAATACTTAACAATTAGTTCAAATAAAAGGAGCAGCAGAGTATGTGTAATGATTTTCAATCAATGCATTGAGTACTGTACATGCCGATTCAATATAATGATTCTTTACAAGACTTTTCAAAGAATTTTCTTCGCTGTAGACTCGTTTTCAATAGTAGCAGAGTTGGAGGGAAGGTTAGGAGTCATCAGTCAGTTGATAGAACAGATTAGTAATAAGCATAGCTTACCTAAAAATCCCAAACAGACAAATATAATACTCAACTTGGAAGCAGGGATCTCTAAAACGTCTGACATCTTCCAAAAAAAACACAAAACACAAGAGCAAAACAAAACGCGTCTGACCAACGCTAGTGCTGAGGAGGAATGAGGATGGGGGGTGGGGAGATGTAGGGGTAGAGAAGGGGTATGTTGATAAAGGAGAGGTCTAATTGGTGAGGGATCTATGGTCGTGGTTCAGTTTTCTATTCCGACACTCAATGAGTGAGCGAGCTAGGTTTATTCCTGGCATTCCATGCATCTCTTTTGCTCTGGTATATTCAGCAATAACTATGCCTTAGAAATGGTGCTAGAGGAGCATTTCACTGGGCGACACAGGTCCCTTGCCCAGAAATAGATTTTTCCTTCGTCAAAATCCATTTATTGTACATTAACACCTCTGGTTACTAGTAACTGAATATGAGCATGAAAATTCCAATTGGTATACGATCATTTAATCAGTTTGCGAGCAAAAATTGAACTCCATATCCGCATTATTTGTGGACAATACTAACAACACTACAGTAGCATGAAATCAGTCGCGCAGTGACTATATACCACATACGTAGTGTTCACCTGTGTTCATGTGAATTTTACCTCAAGAAAAGGCAAAAGAAATTGTCTACATATGTTTCTTGTCAAAACTGAATGCTGGCGAGAGAAAAAAAAATAAAGAAGTGTAAATCATGCAATTCAATTAGCAATCTATCTACGAAGATCAGTAGTGTTAAAGACAAGTCATATATGAACAATGATATGATATTCATGTAACCTTGTTCTACAGAAAAGCACTTACAAAAAATGTTATTTTCATTAGTAAAATAAATTTTTGAATATACTTACCCGGTGATCATATAGCTGTCAGCTCTGCTGCCCGACAGAAAAACCTAAGGACAAAATACGCCAGCGATCGCTATACAGGTGGGGGTGTACATCAACAGCGCCATCTGTCGAGCAGGTACTCAAGTACTCCATGTCAACACAGAACCAATTTTCTCCTCTGCCCACTGGGTCTCTATTGGGGAGGAAGGGAGGGTCCTTTAATTTATGATCACCGGGTAAGTATATTCAAAAATTTATTTTACTAATGAAAATAACATTTTTCAATATTAAACTTAGCCGGTGATCATATAGCTGATTCACACCCAGGGGGGTGGGTAGAGACCAGCATTATGTGTTACATTAAGAGCTAAGTATTTTGTATTTCATTTTAGCAGTTATTCAAAATAACAAACAAAATCAATAAGTACCTGGTAAGGAAGTCGACTTGAACAATTACTCTGCCTTTTTAAGTACGTCTTCCTTACTGAGCCTCGCGATCCTCATAGGATGCTGAGCGACTCCTAGGAGCTGAAGTATGAAGGGTTGCAACCCATACTAAAGGACCTCATCAAAACCTCTAATCTAGGCGCTTCTCAAGAAATGACTTTGACCACCCGCCAAATCAAGTAGGATGCGAAAGGCTTCTTAGCCTTCCGGACAACCCAAAAACAATAATAAAACATTTCAAGAGAAAGATTAAAAAGGTTATGGAATTAGGGAATTGTAGTGGTTGAGCCCTCACCCACTACTGCACTCGTTGCTACGAATGGTCCCAGAGTGTAGCAGTTCTCGTAAAGAGACTGGACATTCTTAAGATAAAAAGACGCGAACACTGATTTGCTTTTCCAATAGGTTGCGTCGATTATACTTTGCAGAGATCTATTTTGTTTAAAGGCCACGGAAGTTGCGACAGCTCTAACTTCGTGTGTCCTTACCTTCAGCAAAGCTTGGTCTTCCTCATTCAGATGGGAATGAGCTTCTCGTAATAACAGTCTGATAAAATAGGATAAAGCATTCTTTGACATAGGCAAAGATGGATTCTTAACTGAACACCATAAAGCTTCAGACGGGCCTCGTAAAGGTTTTTAAATAGAACTCAAGAGCTCTTACAGGACATAAGACTCTTTCTAGTTCATTTCCAACCATGTGATAAGTTTGGAATATCGAACGATATTGGTCAAGGCCGAGAAGGCAGCTCGTGTTTGGCTAGAAAACCAAGTTGTAGAACATGTAGCCGTTTCGGATGAGAATCCGATGTTCTTGCTGAAGGCATGAATCTCACTGACTCTTTTAGCTGTGGCTAAGCATATCAGGAAAAGAGTCTTTAAGGTGAGATCTTTCAGGGAGGCTGATTGTTGCGGTTCGAACCTGTCTGACATAAGGAATCTTAGTACCACGTCTAAATTCCAACCAGGTGTAACCAAACGACGCTCCTTCGTGGTCTCAAAAGACTTAAGGAGGTCCTGTAGATCTTTATTGTTGGAAAGATCTAAGCCTCTGTGACGGAAGACTGATGCCAACATGCTTCTGTAACCCTTGATAGTGGGAGCTGAAAGAGATCGTTCTTTCCTCAGATATAAGAGAAAGTCAGCTATTTGAGTTACAGAGGTACTGGTCGAGGATACGGATACTGACTTGCACCAGTTTCGGAAGATTTCCCACTTCGATTGGTAGACTCTAAGGGTGGATGTTCTCCTTGCTCTAGCAATCGCTCTGGCTGCCTCCTTCGAAAAGTCTCTAGCTCTCGAGAGTCTTTCGATAGTCTGAAGGCAGTCAGACGAAGAGCGTGGAGGCCTTGGTGTACCTTCTTTACGCGTGGCTGACGTAGAAGGTCCACCCTTAGGGGAAGAGTTCTGGGAACGTCTACTAGCCATCGAAGTACCTCGGTGAGCCATTCTCTCGCGGGCCAGAGGGAAGCAACTAGCGTCAACCTTGTCCCTTCGTGAGAGGCGAACTTCTGCAGTACCTTGTTGACAATCTTGAACGGAGGGAATGCATATAGATCTAGATGTGACCAATCTAGTAGAAAGGCATCTATATGAACTGCTGCTGGGTCCGGGATTGGTGAGCAAAATATTGGGAGCCTCTTGGTCATCGAGGTTGCGAAGAGATCTATGGTGGGCTGGCCACAGGTGGCCCAAAGTCTCTTGCATACATCCTTGTGGAGGGTCCATTCTGTTGGAATTATTTGTCCCTTCCGACTGAGACAATCTGCCATGACATTCAAGTTGTCTTGGATGAACCTCGTTACTATTGAAATGTCTAGACCTTTTGACCAGGTGAGGAGGTCCCTTGCGATCTCGTACAATGTCAGAGAGTAGGTCCCTCCTTGCTTGGAGATGTACGCCAAAGCCGTGGTGTTGTCCGAGTTCACCTCCACCACTTTGCCTTGAAGGAGAGACCTGAAGCTTTTCCAGGTCAGACGTACTGCCAGTAGCTCCTTGCAGTTGAAATGCATTGTCCTTTGACTCGAGTTCCATAATCCCGAGCATTCCCTACCGTCTAATGTCGCACCCCAGCCTACGTCCGATGCGTCCGAGAAGAGAACGTGGTTGGTAGTCTGAACAGTCAGGGGAAGACCCTCTCTAAGGTTAATATAGTCCTTTCACCAAGTCAGACAAGACTTTAACTTTCCGGAAACCGGGATCGAGACCGCTTCTAGCGTCTTGTCCTTTTTCCAGTGAAAAGCTAGATGGTATAGAAGAGGACGGAGGTGTAGTCTTCCTAGTGACACAAATTGATCCACGGATGACAGTGTCCCTACCAGACTCATCCACAGCCTGACTGGGCAGCGTTCCTTCTTCAGCATCTTCTGGATGGATAGCAGGGCTGGGGGCTGATCGTCTTGTTCAGCAACGTCCTCATCAGAGGGTTCCTCATCCGAAACTGATGAGGAAACGGCAACGGAGTGGGCAACGTCTGACTCGCTGAATCCGGTCGCACTGGTGGATGCGTGACGGAGCCGGACGCAATATCATGGCACTGCTGCACAGTCTGTGAACTGTCAACAACCATGGGTGCGCGAGGAAGTACAGCGTCAACCCGAAACTGTCTAGACTGCTGGGTTGTGCAGTCAACACCCTACCGGGTTGCTGAGGTTGACGCACTGCGTCACAACAAGTCACCTCTGCTGGTTGTTGAACGTCTTCCTAGTGACACACTGAACGTCAACAACCACCTCCGAGCGTCGCTTAACGTCAACGTGCGACTGGCAACCCACACTGGGTCGCATCGGTGGAGGAACCACCTCAACTGGCAGACGCGAGTAGGATACCTCAGCGCAACAGGGCGCACAACCAACCGGTTGGAAGGTTGTTGGCCAGAAGGTACTTCTCCGCATTTAAGTCCTCTATCAAGGACACAAGCTTGGACTGCATGTCTTGCAGCAAAGCCCATTAAGGGTCTACGGGAGCAGGTGTGGCAACAGACGGGGTTAGCGACTGAGGCGGAACCATTTACCATCCCTGGAAGCCTTGTTATGTGTGACATAATAGTACAGCAAAACTTCAAAGGCTCGACAAAAGTTGAGAAGTTGACCTGTAAACAACTTGGAGCGTCTCCTGGCTAGGCGCCAGGGCGAGTCTACCAGAATTGAGAAGTCTATTTAGGCAGAGGCATGAACTTCCAAGCTGAGAACTTCTCTCGTGTCCTATCAGACTCTCGCTCTATAAGCCAGTTTAAAAGAAGGGAAATCAAAGGCTGTATCCCTAAAACTCCTCCTGGTGCAAAAACCAGTCGCCTAGCCAACGTAACGCTCTCTAGGAGAGCGAGAGAGCACTAGCTTAACAACAACGGCTTCGAAGTAGCTAGGCCTAGTGTAAGTTCTGACGTTTAGGCGAACGAGGAGCAGCAGTTACAAGGTCCGGACGAAGATCCTTAAAAAATCATCATGATTTAATTAAAGTCCATAGGAGGCTAAGCAGCTTAAGGCTCCTCTCCAAATGACAGAGTCCTCAAAGGAATATCAGTAGGAGGGAGAATAGCACTTTCTCATCTACAGGAACCTTGTCCGATAAAAGCTAGGTTATCTCAGTGAGTCTCTCACTGGTGCATTAGTAGCAGACCAGAAGGCAACGTCATGTAACTGCTTGACAGTCTGTGAACTGTCAACAACTGAACTGTCAACCACAACAGGTGCGTGAGGACATACAGCACTGGTGCATTAGTAGCAGACCAGAAGGCAACGTCATGTAACTGCTTGATAGACAGTGAACTGTCAACCACAACAGGAGCGTGAGGACATACAGTGTTCACTCGAGACTGCTTTGACTGTCTATACTGAGCAGTCAAAACAACTCTAGAATGCGGAGGTTGACGCACAGCGTCAAAACAAAGCAACTTAACTCCACCCTCCTGATGTTGTGGTAACTCGCGAACGTCAACGGAGAGTAGCGTGCGTCTGTGAACGTCAACGTGCGGCTGGCAGGGTACACTGCGCATGGGTGGTGGAACTCTCACAGGCGGAGTGCGGGAGCAGGTAGCGTCAGCGTCTACTGTACGCACAACCTTGGTTGGTTGTAGGCTAACGGGTGCAGCGTCAACCTTCTCCGCACGATACTCCTGCATAAAAGATGCTAACTGTGTCTGCATAGACTGTAGCAAAGACCACTTAGGGTCTACAGTAGCAGGTGCGGCAACAGACGGTGTTACTGCCTGTTGCGGTACCGCTTTGCCTCTCTTAGGAGGTGAGCAGTCGTCGGAAGACTGCAGCGAGTCCGAACTGACCCAGTGGCTACAACTGGGCCGTTGGACTTGCGCGGAAGGGACCGACTTGCGCTTAATAAGCTGCGAGACCTTTTTCCATGGTTTCTTACGAGAAACCTCTTCCGCAGACGAGAAGTAAATGGGCTCTCTCGTCTTTGTGTGGGTGGGGCGATCTTGGGTAGATACGCCCGAAACCACGGAGGGAAACGTCTGTTCGTTGATCAAGGCCTGACGAACCCATAAGTCGTTCGACATTACTTCTCCCCTGGGCTTGGGAGCTTGCAAGAGGTCCCGGACTAGGTGAACGACAGGCACGAACAGACGAACCCTCGGACGCAACACTGTAACACTTTGCGCATATCACTTTATCACTTCGATTTTCTGTTTTGCACTTATTTCACTGAAATCGAAACTTTTACTGATTTCTACCTGAAACACGCAATTCTACCCTTCATTAAAAGGTAGTAATTGCGAAAACAGTCGTATAATGCAGCTCATTAATACTAGCAAAAACAGAAAACATATAAAGATAAAGAATTCAGTGGCTGGGAAAGAGACTAAACACTAGTTCAATTAAACTACGTTTACAACCTCTCACCGCACATAGCCTGGGGACAAGAATAAAACCCTAGAAACGTTTTACCTTCTTCCCCGTACAGCGACTAGGGAGGAGAGTAACACGAGAACAACGTTACCCGCTTGAACGGAACGTTTTTTTCTCCTCTCTCTCCCTCCGTCTCTATCTCTCTCTCTCTTTCTCTCTTGATTTCGCACCTGAGAGAAGAGCCCAATTATATATCGTCAAAAAAACATGTTACTTGGCTAAAGGAAAAAACTGAAAGGTTTTCCAAATAAAAAGTTCCTTTAATATAGAATTTAAACCATTTAAGTTAAGAAAGAATGAACGAAACGTCAGAATCGATTTACTCTTACTGCAACGTGAAACCGTGATACACTCTCTCTCTATCGTAACGATAGAGCGCATGTTGAACGTCCTGAACGTCAACAACTGCGTAGTCTAAAAAAACTAAACGTTAGTTCATCTTTGAAAACAGTACGAAGACTATCAAAGAAAATCTTTCATAAAACATTAAATTTAAAAAGTTTTAAATTCTTTAAAGGCTAAATACGATATAACGGGCTCAACGTTGATTAACTTCGGTTCCAAGTTAGGACCGCCTACTATCAGGAAAGGTCGCATATAAACAAAACATAAAAATTTATTTTTATATGTTTATAATAAATGGAAAGTTAATCGAAGAGGCCTAATAAAGGCGGAGAGATATAAAATATATAGATCTATAACGTGTTAAGCAAAATTACTAAAAACCTAAACAAACTTCCGTCTAAGGGAAGGGTCGGCCATTTAAAAGTGAAAGAGAGTTCATACTCTCTTTGTCATCATAATTAAATCTATCCAAAACGAGTTCAAGATTTTGAGATGAAGATAAAACCCCTGCATAGCGAAAGCTCAAAACTAGAATAGTGTACTTCACCAAATAGTTGTGAAAACAAATCCAGTTAGTAACAGCGTATTTAGTAGGTCTTGCCAGTGGCACGACAGAGAGAAAATTGGTTCTGTGTTGACATGGAGTACTTGAGTACCTGCTCGACAGATGGCGCTGTTGATGTACACCCCCACCTGTATAGCGATCGCTGGCGTATTTTGTCCTTAGGTTTTTCTGTCGGGCAGCAGAGCTGACAGCTATATGATCACCGGCTAAGTTTAATATTGAAAATTTACTGTTTCTGAAATTCCATCGACAACAATTCCAGTCTCTTAAGTTGAAGATGTATTATGCTAAAGAAAAGCTGATAATTAAGTTAGGTGGGGAACCTCAGGTAAAGTTGTATTCCTTAATTTGTTTCCCTAGTGAGATATGATTTTTCAGGCACGAAATACATCTGGAAGCAATAGTGTCGCTTGAGAATTGAAAGTAGTCGATTGAATAAAGAAAAATCATAAGACCACAAAAAAGGAGCCAATTAGTCATTAGCACAAAAATTGCAAATACCAGTTTCTATGGCTGAGGCGAGTATCTAAAGGAGGTAGAGTCCTAATTAAAAAATGTCCTAACCTAACTTTACCAATCGTACGCAAAACAACCTAACCTAACCCATCCTACCTTAAACTATTATAAGCGAAATTATGGTGATATTTTGATAGTTTCGCCTAGCCATTACCACTTCCCATTACATAAGAGCTGGATTTTTTTTCTTTTTGCAAATGAAGCGAGCGAGCAGCAGTGCAAAAACCATTACGGACTTTATTGAAATATTGCCGACATATGATTTTTCCTCTGATGTGCAATCGCTTCGCTTGCATAGAAGATAAATATCTAGCTCCTATATACTAGGATGCGGTAATGGACGGGTGCAACTTTATCGAAATATTACTGAATTTATATTACCCAGACACGCTACACCCTACATGGTAGGATTCAAAAAGAAAATTTAGAGGATAACAATACACATTTCCTCATGTAAGCGGCTATGAATTTTCGTTATAAATAGATACACTATCATTATATTAATGAAAATACGACTAACTATGGGAGTCTTTGTACATCAGCGGCCAATTCTTCCCAACACCAACTAACCTATGCTTCCCCATCTAACCTACCCTACGGAGCCTTTGTAGGGTGACAGCCAGATCCCGTAGAAAAATGTTATTTTTATTAGTAAAATAAATTTTTGAATATACTTACCCGATAATCATGTAGCTGTCAACTCCGTTGCCCGACAGAATTCTATGGAGGGATACGCCAGCTATCACAATACTAGAAGGGGGTGTACTTACCAGCGCCACCTGTGGCCAGGTACTCAAGTACTTCTTGTTGACACCACCTCAATTATTCCTCGGTCCACTGGTTCTCTATGGGGAGGAAGGGAGGGTCGATTAAATCATGATTATCGGGTAAGTATATTCAAAAATTTATTTTACTAATAAAAATAACATTTTTCAATATTAAACTTACCCGATAATCATGTAGCTGATTCACACCCAGGGGGGTGGGTGAAAAACCAGTGTACAAGACTAAAGGATAGCTAAGTATCCCGTATTTCATATAATCAGTTATCCACAATAACAATGAAATAATAAGTACCTGGTAAGGAAGTCGACTTGAACCGTTACTCTGCCTTTAATAAGATCGTCTTCCTTACTGAGCGCAGCGTTCCTCTTGGGAGGCTGAATCAACTCAAAGGTGCTAAAGTATACAGGGCTGCAACCCATACTAAAGGACCTCATCACAACCTTTAACCTCGGCGCTTCTCAAGAAAGAATTGACCACCCGCCAAATCAACAAGGATGTGGAAGGCTTCTTAGCCGACCGTACAACCCATAAAAAGTATTCAAGAGAAAGGTTAAAAGGTTATGGGATTATGGGAATGTAGTGGCTGAGCCCTCGCCTACTACTGCATTCGTTGCCACGAATGGTCCCAGGGTGTAGCAGTACTCGTAAAGAGACTGGACATCTTTGAGATAGAATGATGCGAACACTGACTTGCTTCTCCAATAGGTTGCATCCATAACACTCTGCAGAGAATGGTTCTGTTTGAAGGCCACTGAAGTAGCCACAGCTCCCACTTCATGTGTCCTTACCTTCAGCAAAGCAAGGTCTTCTTCCTTCAGATGAGAATGTGTTTCTCTAATCAGAGGCCTGAATAGTAAGAAACTGAGTTCTTAGAACTTGGAAAAGAAGGTTTCTTGATAGCACACTATAAGGCTTCTGATTGTCCTTGTAAAGGTTAAGACCTTTTTAGATAGTACCTAAGAGCTCTAACTGGGCAAAGTACTCTCTTCAGATCATTCCCCACCAAGTTGGACAGGCTTGGGATCTCGAACGACTTAGGCCAAGGACGTGAAGGAAGCTCGTTTAGCAAAAACCGAGCTGCAAGGAACATGTAGCCGTTTCAGATGTGAAAACAATGATCCTGCTGAAGGCGTGGATCTCACTTACTCTTTTAGCTGTTGTCAAGCACACGAGAAAAAGAGTTTTTAATGTGAGGTCCTAAAAAGAGGCTGATTGGAGAGGTTCAAATCTTGATGACATAAGGAACCTTAGGACCACGTCTAGATTCCAGCCTGGAGTGGACAACCGACGTTCCTTTGAGGTCTCAAAAGACCTAGGGAGGTCCTGTAGATCTTTGTTGGTGGAAAGATCCAAGCCTCTGTGGCGGAAAATCGCTGCCAACATACTTCTGTAACCCTTGATCGTAGGAGCTGAAAGGGATCTTACTTTCCTTAGATATAACACGAAGTCAGCAATCTGGGTTACAGTGGTACTGGTTGAGGAAACTGCATTGGTCTTGTACCAGCTACGGAAGACTTCCCCTTGAGACTGATAGATTCTGAGAGTGGATGTTCTCCTTGCTTTGGCAATCGCTCTGGCTGCCTCCTTCGAAAAGCCCCTAGCTCTTGAGAGTCTTTCGAAAGTCTGAAGGCAGTCAGACGAAGAGCGTGGAGGATTGGGTGTACCTTCTTTACGTGAGGTAGACTTAGAAGGTTCACTCCTAGAGGAAGAGTCCTGGGAATGTCGACCAGCCATTGCAGTACCTCTAAGAACCATTCTCTCGCGGACCAGAGCGGAGCCAACCAACGTCAGCCGTGTCCCTTTGTGAGAGGAGAACTTCTGAAGTACCCTGTTGACAATCTTGAACGGCGGGAATGCATACAGGTCGAGATGGAACCAATCCAGCAGAAAAGCATCCACGTGAACTGCTGCTGGGTCTGGAATCGGAGAACAATACAACAGGAGTCTCTAGGTTATCGAGGTAGTGAACAGATCTATGGTTGGCTGACCCCACAGGGCCCAAAGTCTGTTGCAAACATTCTTGAGAAGGGTCCACTCTGTGGGGATGACCTGACCCTTCCGTCTGAGGTGATCTGCCATGACATTCATACCGCCCTGAATGAACCTCGTTACCAGTTAGCTTTCGATCTTTAGACCAGATGAGTAGGTCCCTTGCGATCTAGAACAACTTCCACGAAAGAGTCCCTCCCTGCTTGAAGATGTAAGCCAGGGCTGTGGTGTTGTCAGAGTCCACCTCCACCACTTTGTTAAGCTGGAGGGACTTGAAGTTTATCAAGGCCAGAATAACCGCCAACAACTCCTTGCAATTGATGTGAAGTGTCCTTTGCTCCTGATTCCATGTTCCCGAGCATTCTTGTCCGTCCAAAGTCGCACCCCAGCCCGTGTCTGATGCGTCCGAGAGGAGACGGCGGTCGTGTTTCTGAACAGCCAAAGGTAGACTTCCTTGAGAAGAAAGCTGTTCTTACACCACGCGAGAGAAGACCTCCTCTCTTCGGAAACAGGAACTGAGACCGTCTCTAGCGTCATGTCCTTTATCCAGTGAGCAGCTAGATGATACTGAAGGGGGGGGAGGTGGAGTCTCCCTAACACGATGAACAGGGCCAGCGATGAAAGTGTCCCTGTTAGACTCATCCACTACCTGACTGAGCATCGGTTCCTTCTCAGCATGCTCTGGATGCATTCTAGGGCTTGGAAGATCCTTGGGGCCGACGGAAAAGTCCGAAAAGCTCGACTCTGAAGATCCATACCCAAGGAGACAATGGTCTGGGATGGAACGAGCTGAGACTCCTCAAAATTGACCAGGAGGCCCAGTTCCTTGGTCAGATCCATAGTCCATTTGAAAATCTCCAGACAGCGACGACTTGTGGGAGCTCTTAAAAGCCAGTCGTCTGACGGAGCCGGACACAAGATCATGGTACTGCTGCACAGTCTGTGAGCTGTCAATCATGGGCAAGCGAGGAAGTACAGTGACAACCCGAATCTGTCTAGACTGTCTGGGTCGTACAGACAACTCCTTATCGGGTTGCTGAGGTTGCCGCACTGCGTCACAACAAGTCACTTCTGTTGGTTGTTGAACGTCTTCCCCGTGACACATTGACTCCGTAAACAAAAAATCCTCTAACAAGGACTAAGCTTGGACTGCATGTCTTGCAACACAGCTCAAGGTCTATGGGAGCAGGTGTGGTAACAGACGGGATTAGCGACTGAAGTGGAACCATTACCTTCCCTGGAAGCATGTTACGCTTAAATAAAAGTCCATAGGAGGCTATGCAGCTAAAGGCTCCCTCCAAATGACAGAGTTCTCAAGGGAATATCAGAAGGAGGGAGAAAAGAACTTTCTCATCTACAGGGACCATATCCTAGAAAAGCTAAGTTCTCTCAGTGAGGGTTCACTGGTGCAAAAGCAGCAGACTAGAAGGCAACGTTATGAAACTGCTTGACAGTCTAGTGAGTTGGCAACAACCAAAGATGTGTGACTGAGAAGCATGCGGTAAGGTATGCAGAGCATGTTGTATGCAGAGTATGCTGTATGCAGAGTATGCTGTATGTAGAGCATGCTGTATGCAGAGCATGCTGAATGCAGAGCATGCTGTATGCAGAGCATGTTGTATGCAGAGCATGTTGTATGCAGAGCATGCTGAATGCAGAGCATGCTGTATGCAGAGCATGTAGTATGCAGAGCATGCTGTAAGCAGAGCATGCTGTATGTAGAGCATGCTGTAAGGTAAGCAGAGCGTGTGCATGGCGTTTAACATTTCTCAGAAATTCCATGACCAGTGCTAGAGTGCTTTATGCATGCTTGCATGGGTTTAAATATCAACATAATAATTACCTTACATTCATAACTCATGTTCATATTTTTTGCCATATTCTGCGATATTGTTAAAAATATATTGCAAGGAATACAAATATATTTTCATAAGTAATACAAATAACCTCCATTATCATAAGGTTTGAAAATGGAGGTAAGGTATGCTGAACAGCAGAGTCAGAACGAGCTGGAACAACAATAGTTGTGGTTTCCTCTTCAAGACTCTGTTGAGGGAACACCTGAGGCTCAGTCTGCAAAGGCTGATCAAAGGAAGTAGCAGAAGGTAGGCGCATGGGTGGAGGAGGCTGACTCCTGGCATGAGTAGCTGAACCCAAGGGTTGCGCTTGCTGAGCGGTTGGCGGAAGCGGAGTAGCAAGTTCCTGTTCCTGTGGTGTGAGCGGAGCGCGATGAGGTAGAGGCTGCGCAGAACAAGGTAAATGTCTCGCAAGCTGAGGCTCCTGAGGCGCAAGGCTAAGGTGTAGTGGTGCTTGCCTTGTGGAGGGTTGAGCTCGCTGCAGCGAGAGCTGAGGAGACTGACTCAAGGACGGGAGAGGTTGTTGTACCTCAACCGAGTGTTGCATCACTGGTGGAGCAGCAAGTGGAGGCGGAGGAAGAGAGGTATAATCCTCCTGATCCCATTGTAAAGGTTGCCTTAAAGAAGGCGGAGGCTGAGCACCACTGGGAACAGCCAACTCAGAACGTGGCTCAACATCGTACGCCTGGCAGGTGGTACTGCGATCAGGCGGAGCGAGCGCAGGCGGAGCGAGTGTAGGCGGAGGCGGAGGCGCAACACTCTCAGCCCGACACTCACGCATCAAGACCGAAAGTTGTGACTGCATGGACTGCAGTAGAGTCAACTTGGGGTCGGCAGACACTAAGGTCTGCTGAGGTAAAGCCTTAACAGCAGAGATCTGTTGCGGCAGAACCTTACTCCTCTTAGGCGGAGTGCAATCAACTGATGACTGAGGAGAGTCAGAGCTAACCCAATGACTGCATCTGGGTTGTTGAACTCTAACTTCGTACGTCTGGCATAGGTCTGGACTTTATGTTTAAGAGGTCTTGAGACCTGAGACCAGCGTTTTCTCCCCTAAATTTCTTCTGCAGACGAGCAAAATAAGGGCTCAATCGTCTGCGGGTGGGAGTGACGGTCTCGGTAAGACACGCCCACAACCACCGAGGATACTTCTGTGCGCCGATCAAGGCCTGCTGAACCCTTTTGTCCTTCGACATTGCTTCTCCCCTGGGCTTGGGAGCTTGCAAGAGGTCCCGGACTGGGAGAACGACTGGCGCGCACAGAAGTACCCTCACGCACAACACTGACACACTTTGCGCTAATCACTTATCACTTTGATTTTCTGTTTGCACTTATTTCACTGAACTCGAAACTTCAAGTGGTTTGTACCTGAAACACGCAATTCTATCCTTTCTCAAAAGTTAGTAATTGCGAAAACAGAATTACAATGTAACAGAAAAATCTAATGAAAGATAAATAATTCAGTGGCTGGAAAGAGACTAAACACTAGATCACTCTAGAAACGTTTACTTTCTTCCCCTAAAGAGACTAGGGAGAAGAGCAAAAAACGATAACAACGTTACTCGTACGCCTGGCAGGCTTGAATGAAACGTTTATCCTCCTCTTTCTCCCTCCGTCTCTATCTCTCTCTCTCTCTCTCTCTCTCTCTTGACTTAGAACCTGAGAGAAGAGCCCAATCATATATATCGTTAAAACATATTATTGTTAAAGGAAAAAACTGAAAGATTTCCCAAAATGAAAAGTTCCTTTATTAGGATTAAAACCATTAAGTTAAGAAAGAATGAACAAAACGCTAGACACGGTTACTCTTACTGCAATGTGAAACCGTGAAAATTCTTTCTCTATCGTAACGATAGAGTGCAAGTTGAACGTTCTGAACGTCAACAACTGCAGAGACAAAACAAAACGTTAGTTCAACTTTGAAAACAGTACTAGACTATCAAAGAAATTCTTTCAAAGACATTAAAATAGCATAATATGTTAACAGGTAAAACCGAAATGACGGGCTCAATGTTAATTAACTTCGGTACCAAGAAAAGACCGCCTACTATTAGGAAGGTCGAATATAAACAAATATAAAAATTAATTTTAATAAGTTTATAAAAAAAGGAAGTTAATCGAAGAGGCCTATAAGAGGCGGAGATATATAAAATAAATCTATAACTTTTGTTAAGCAAAATTAAGAAAGAGAGTCTATACTCTCTTAGACACCAACACTTCCGTCTAAGGGAAGGGTCGGCCATTTAAAGGTGAAAGAGAGTTCATACTCTCTTCGTCACCATAATTAATCAAATTAATTCCAAAAGCTAACTAAGCTAATATAGAAGTTTCCAGTAAAGCGACAGCCGAAATCAAAGAGAAATACTTCACCAAAGTCGTGAAAATACTCCAAGAACATAAGCGTATCCCAGAACGTCTTGCCGGAAGCACGACAGAGGAATAATTGAGGAGGTGTCAACAAGAAGTACTTGAGTACCTGGCCACAGGTGGCGCTGGTAAGTACACCCCCTTCTAGTATTGTGATAGCTGGCGTATCCCTCCATAGAATTCTGTCGGGCAACGGAGTTGACAGCTACATGATTATCGGGTAAGTTTAATATTGAAAACGGGAATATTCTGAACTGTGGCAGTCGTTCTAGAAACGATTTTGGCGGGAGAAGCTAACTTAAAAAACCCACCTAACCTATGCTAAAAGCCGTATCCTTACACAGGGGGCTGCGCCCCCCCGGACCCCCCCCCTTACACAACAGTTTCCTTACCTACGAGAACGACGGGAGAAGCAAACTTAAAAAACCCACCTAACCTATGCTAACAGCCGTGTCCTTACCCAGGGGGGCTGCGCTCCCCCGGACCCCCCCTTACACAACATATTTAAGATCCGTAGACCATTTCCAAACGTTTTTATTCTATACAAGATAAGTCGGAGCGATAATAAACAAATTAGGACGCTTGCCCGTAGCGCTACAAACTACCCTACCCTACTTACCTAACAGAAGGGGAGTTAACGACCCCTCCCCCTTACACTGCCGTGTTCTTAGTCAGCTGTCATCATACACACATGGGTAGCTGCTATCATACATACACCCCACACAATCATTATAAAAATGAAAATACGACAAAAATGAGCATTGTTTCACTGTGGTTAGAACGATAGGTGCACGGGTATATAATTACCACAACCTGTAAAAAGGTAAACCCGGTGCACATCATTACATACCTTAGGAGCCACAATGTTGAATTATTATTCTACTAAATTACTTATAACAATATATACCTGTTGTTGTAACCGCTGAACTTTCTGCTTTCTCTTAGCAAGGCCTTGTATAATGAAAGTACTTCACGTTTGCCACCCGCCATGCCGTTGAATAACAATTCCCGACGTAATTTGTTTAATGTTTACATGACGAAAGACTTCGCCAGGGTTGCCATTCGTACGATAATTATCGTACATGTACATTATTTTAGGTCCAGTACGATGTACGATACATACCTTAGGTATATACAAATGTGTGTGTGTTTGATTAAACAATTATACTAAAATACCTTGAAATAAGTTATATATGTTACTCCTTAATAATCATGTTGAAGTGTGTACGATAATTTTGGTTAAAAAACGATAATTTTAAGGTTCATGTACGATAATCCAGATGAAATAATCTGGTAACCCTGGCACTTCGACTCTCGATGTTGCCTCTAATTCATTCGAATCCACTTGGCTTTGACTTCGTCTTCGAACTCTTTTATGAATCCTTAAATATTTTGACTAATAACACTTTTTCAAATAATTCTAATATATTCAAATATTACTTGAAAATATTCTTATCTAATAAGTAGTGAATAGTACTATTTATTATATTTTTAGCCCCTGAAAGATTATTAAATTGTTAGGATACGAATACAAGAATGTTAAGGAATTTTTTTCGAATCCACTTGGCTTTGACTTCGTCTTCAAATATTTTCTAAATCCTTACATATTTTGACTAATAAAACTTTTCAAATCATTTTAATACATTCAAATATTACTTGAAAATATTCTTATCTAATAAGTATTGAATAGTACTATTTATTATATATTTAGCCCCTGGAAGATTATTAAATTGAAGGATACGAATCGAATCCAAGTGGCTTTGACTTCGTCTTCGAACTCTTTTATGAATCCTTAAATATTTTGACTAATAACACTTTTTACATAATTCTAATACACTCAAATATTACTTGAAAATATTCTCATCTAATAAGAAGTGAATAGTACTATTTATTATATATTTACCCCCTGAAAGATTATTAAATTGTTAGGATACGAATACAAGAATGTTAAGGAATTTTTTCTTCTTCCGTAACTTACAGAATTCTTACATCGAAATTAACACTAAAACTCAAATTATAGAACAAGTTATTTGGGGATTAATCGCTTAATGGGCGTAATAAAAGTAGAGGCTATAAATCAGTATAAAAATTGTACTATTTCATATCATTATATGATAAGGAAGTTATAAAGATAGTGTAGGACCAAATAAGGAAGCTTTATGAATGAAATGTTTGGGAAAATACCTGTTAGAAATATGCAAAAACTGTTATATTAAAGTTGAATACGTAAGGCATCATGGAAAAGCAAAAAATACAAAAAAAAAGCATGTTTGGGAAAATACCTGTTGCAAAAACTGTTATATTAAAGTTGAATACGTAAGGCATCATGGAAAAGCAAAAAATACAAAAATAGCATCAGATTCTTTTTTTTTCAAATAGAAGGTTTGTAAATGATAATGGCAGAAGGGATATCTGTAAATGGCATTAAAGACTCTATTAGAGTCACAATGACATCGTTAATCATACTAGATTTTAAATATAAATATAGTAATAGGAATGAAAATGTTAGGCTTCGTGAGTTATTAAGATATACATTATATAGCATAGCATATATTTAGCGATAGAGAATTAAGCACAACAAGTAAAAGTAGTTGAACAGGAATAAGGAAGTGGGATACGTCAGCAGAAGAGGTTACCTGATATACAATTAAGGCAGATTTTTGTTTAATTTAGAAATAAATGTAAGCTATAATCTAGTCTCTATGTGTATGTGAACTTTCTTTGAGCGACGAGGAACAAAAAAACATATTACTACTACTATTTGCTTGCATTAATCTTGCACTTATTATTGAAAAAAACACGAAGGTATGTTTCATATATTAATCAGATGTTAATAAAGCATGATATAATTCGTTCTGCTGTATAAGTAACATTTTCTGGGTAATGAAACAGTAAATTTTATCAAGAGCTCAAAATACATACGTCTGGCAGTCTTACATTTTTCTGTTATGTAATAGCCATTTTCATAAATTTCGTATTCCATGTAGTTAAATAAAGTGTCATTTACGTATTTAATATATGAGTAATAAATATAATGTATATAACGTTAAAAATACTTTAAAAAGGCAAAAGTAAGTTGGTTTAAACATATATTTGTACGTCTGGCATTCGTCACACAGGTTGAGAGGAAAGGCATTTTCGCTAGTGTTGGCGTGAAATTGTGCTTTTGGCTAGAGGTGTGTGGCTAAGATTCTAAGATATAGCGAAGCTGTGAACTTTATTCCCGAGCCGTATGTAGAATACTGTGTGCACGACATTAATGTCTTGTGTATCTATTGTAGTTTCATTAATATCAAGTTATAAATATACTCGTTTAACCTTTTGTATTTATACGGCTTAGACAACTGTGTGCACGACATTAATGTCTTGTGCATCTGTTGTAGTTTCATTAATATCAAGTTATAAATATACTCGTTTAACCATTTGTATTTATATGGCTTATGATATTAAAGATTATAGCAGTAGAGTCCTTGGTTTTATAGATATCTTTCTCCCATATACGATATTGTGCAGTGTAGTTTCGAATGACGACAAAATATAATATAATTAACCCTTTTACCCCCCAGGCTATTTGGAAATTTCCAACCCTTAACCCCCATGGGGTTATTTCTTTTTTCAAGCACATTTTGCAGTATATATTTTTTTAATTGCTCTAACAGCCTTCATTTTTGTCATAGAGAGGTCAGGTTGGTCTCATTCTCTTGGAAAATGCCTGAAGTTTCTCAAAAAATTATCAAAAATATGCAAAAAAAAGTGCCTATCCCCTAACGCCTATGAAAAATCTTTAAAGATTTAATATCAGAGTTAACAAGTCAGTAGTCTCAATGTTCTATTTTTTACTTTTTTATGAGAGAGAGAGAGAGAGAGAGAGAGAGAGAGAGAGAGAGAGAGAGAGAGAGAGAGAGAGAGAGAGAGAGAGAGAGATGTGTTGTTTAGTACGGCTAATCAATATTCTGTTAGAAGCGGAGGATATTA